>NC_053491.1:400896837-401075286 GCF_905171775.1 Rana temporaria
GGTGAGAGGATCTTTAGATCCGCGTAACCTATCTGATTTACGTTACGCCGCCGCAACTTTACAGGCAAGTGCTTTATTCACAAAGCACTTGCCTGTAAAGTTGCGGCGGCGTATCGTAAATCCCCCGGCGGAATTCAAATTCGGCGGGTAGGGGGCGTGTATCTTTTAAATGAAGCGCGCCGACCGAACTGCGCATGCGCCGTCCCAAAAAAATCCCAGAGTGCATTGCTCTAAATGACGTCACAAGGACGTCATTGGTATCGACAGGGGAACGTAAATTACGTCCATCCGTATTCGCGAACGACTTACGCGAACAGCGTAAAATTTCAAAACTCGGCGCGGGAACGATGGCCATACTTAACATTAGCTACGCCTCATGTAGCAGGGGTAACTATACGCCGGAAAAAGCCGAACGCAAACGACGTAAAAAAAAGAACGGGCGTAACTCCTCATTTGCATATTCCTTGCGTACTAATACGGAAGCGCCACCTAGCGGCCGGCCTGGAATTGCAGCCTAAGATCCGATGGTGTAAGTCACTTACACCTGTCGGATCTTAGGGATATCTATGCGTAACCTGATTCTATGAATCAGGCGCATAGATACGACGGCCGGACTCAGAGATAGGACGGCGTATTAGGAGATACGCCGTCGTATCTTCTTTCTGAATCCGGGCCATGATGTTTTACTTTCTTTTTTTTCTTTAATAGTAATAGCGGCAATAAGAGATTTTTAGCAGGACTGCGACATTGCGGTGGACAAATCAGACACCTAACTGACACTTGACACTTTTTTGGGAACCAGTGACATTATTACAGTGATCAGTGCTAAAAATACGCACTGTTACTGTACTAATGACATTGGCGGGGAATGAGTTACATCAGGGGAGATTCCTAGGAGGTGTTTGCTAACTGTGTGGGGCATGGTCTGACTGGATGAAGACAGAGATCGGTGTTCCTGCTTAGTTGTGTGTACAGGGCATAAGACTTATATTGCACATATTTTGATTTGATGCACCTGCAACCTATTTAGCTTAGAGTTTACTGTAGAGTTCAAGTGAAAGTTCAATTTGGCTTTCTAACTTTATATACAGTAACAGAGAAGGAATCAGGGTGGTGAAACCTAGGACAACAGCTTCATCATGATGTAATGAGTTGTAGTGAATTGGGAGGGCTTCACCTTTTTTGATTGATTCTTCATTGATTTATATCTCAGTGCAGCGGGATAAGTAAGACTTCAGTTAGCAGTGAGAGAAGGTCCCATAATTTCAGCAGTTTCACCAATGCAGACCCTGTGATGAATAACATGCCATTTTGGTGGATTGTAGCCATTACTGTGAAGCATTAAATGTGAATGAATGCCCCTGATTGTCAGCTATAAATTACCGGTACTCCCCATCTCTCCAGGTGGTTTTGGCATCATACACCTCCACTGATGAGCCGCTGGCTGTAAAAATCATGACTAAGAACAAATAAAACTATGAAGGAGACCTCAACAAGAGCAAAATACTAAAGCAAGTTGGTGCCTGTGCATTCTTCACTCATGCATACAGTACCTTCCAGACAAAGGTTCCAGTTGGTAGCAGCATTTTGGCCGAAAAAACACCTGACATGTGTATGCTAGTGTAAACACATTCAAGCACATTTAGGCATGTCAAGTTCTTGGGCATTCATTTATTTTATTGGCCACAATAATCATTTATTATGGCCATTGAAGTAAATTAACACTGAAGTGCTTGATGTACCTAACGTTTACATGTGTAGCGCCCTGCTCCTGTTGAACAGGCGCTGCTTTAAATTTAGTGGGGGTCTGAGCTGTTATTTGTCTCAGACCAAAGTAATTAAGGGCCCTCTGTACCAGCCATGGCTGTGCTGAGAGTATCCACCATTGCTCGCCTGGGGGTGTCATTACAACCCCAGGCCAAGGGTGGCAGCAGCAAGGTCAAGGTGTATTGAGTGTTCCCCTCAGCAACAAATCAGTGGGAGTGGTCGCCCCGCTGTGCATGCTGGGGAGGGGTACTTAAGGGACAGACTCCATTGGTGCGGGGTCTGTAGTCCGCCCGTGCCTCGTGGCCCGTCTGGCCTGAGGTGCGTGTCCTGAATCCTGGTTCCGAGACCACGTTGGCCTGGGGCCGCGGCTTCCTTTGTGGAACCAGTTGTCTGGCTGGGGCCTGTGCTGAAAGGGTGATCCTGTGCTGTCCGTCCTGCGGGAGGAAGCCACATGATGAAGGAAGCCAGGGGAGGAACTATCATGGAGAGGGCCATGCAAGAGGCTGGTACCCTGGGAGAAGGCCTGGAAACTTCATCGAAGGATGCACCTTACACCGAAATGCTTGATAGTGTCGCCTGTCGGATCTAGAAGTTCTAAAGAAGCCAAGCTAAAGAGATCCGGGTGCTGAATCCTGTGGCAGGGGATTCCGAACCAAAAGTGTCTCATCTACAAAGGAAGGTCTGTGGCAGAGACTGTACTTTGCTTTGTGCGCCATCCCGGCTGCTAGGCCAGTGAGAGGGACCTATCTAGGTGAGTAATACCCACTCTGGCTAGAGTGGCGACGAGAACTGTTGCTGAAAACAGGAGTGTTTCCTTACTTTGATTATGCGCCTGAACCTACCTACCCTTCCACCCCTCATCCTTCTTTTCTTCTGAAGTTCTCCCAAATAAATCCAAGAAAAAGAAGTGTATTGTGTGGACATTGGAATTCTTCAGACCAGACGCTCTCCTTTCACCCTAGACAGCGAGAATATGTGACACCCAAAAATATAACCAGCAGCTCCTACGGGGGTAGTGCTACACATGCGTTTAGACATGTTTACAGGCATCAAGCGTTTGTGCTAAAACGCTCCTGCTCTTGAATGTGCTGGCAGTGGGGGGGGGGGGTTTGTCCACTAAATGCCTCTAAATGCCTATGTGTGCATGGACACATTGGCCAACATAATGGGGCATTTACAGACAGAAAAAAAGGTCAAACACTCCTAAAAGCAGTGGGCCAGATTCACAAAAGAGATACGACGGCGTATCTCCTGATACGCCGTTGTATCTCTGTTTCTAACTATGCGACTGATTCATAGAATCAGTTACGCATAGATAGGCAGAAGATCCGACAGGTGTAATGGACTTACACTGTCGGATCTTAGGATGCAGTACCACAGCCGCCGCTGGGGGGAGTTTGCGTCGTAAACCAGCGTTGGGTATGCAAATTAGGAGTTACGGCGATCCACGAAGCTTTTTCCCGTCGTTACGTCGTCGCGAGTGTTAGATTTTCGTCGCAAAGATAGGGCACCTTTAACATTGTGTAAAAGTACTCCACCATGTTAAAGTATGCCTGTCTTTCCCGCGTCGCTGTTGAATTATTTTTACATTTTTTACTTTTTCCGGCGTAACTCTTTTTTCACGTCGCGATTCACAAAACGTTGGCGCGTCGTAATTTCGCGCAAATCACGTCGGGAAATTTGCGACGGGAGCCTGCGCAGTACGTCCGGCGCGGGAGCGCGCCTAATTTAAATGGTACCCGCCCCATTTGAATTGGGCCGCCTTGCGCCGGACCTGTTTACGATACACCGCCGCAAATTTCCAGGTAAGTGCTTTGTGGATCGGGCACTAAATCGGAAAAATTGCGGCGGTGTAACGTAAACCGGTTACGTAAAATTGCGCCCGCTCTACGTGAATCTGGCCCAGTGTTTTTAACGCTTAGTGTGCATAAGGCCGAAAGAGTCACTGACAGAATATGATGGATTACTCTGTGTGCAGTGTGTGACTGGGCATAGTGGGCCCGCATTCCCTTGAGACCCACGTGCTTCGCACACACTTGCACACGTGATAATACGCCACTATCGTTTGTCAAAAACAGAATTCTACCTACAGAACTTGGACTTCCACTTGAAGAGAAGTCTCCAAGGTTTGGAGAGGTTATAAGACATCAACAGATGCCTATGGTGACTAATCAGCAATGTACAGTGCACAAGAGGACGAGGTGACTTTAGAAAAATTGAAAGCCCGAGCTAGACGTATTATCTTCAATCCTTTTCCCTGACTGTGTCTTCATAGAGTTTCTTGAAAACATTTTCCTTTTGAAATAAAAGTCCAGTTCATTAATTATTAAGCCATCCCTCTGCCTTTAATATTTCGATCTCACACAGACCTTGAGGTCCAGGAAAAGATTACGCACCAGCCGGCATTGGAGAACAGCTATTAAAGCAACTGTCACTTCTTGGTGAAACTCAGAATAATTTAGAGAAGATAATGTATTCACGCAGTGGGGTTAATGGGCTATTTCTAAGCCAAATGAATGTTTTTCATTACTAGCTAAGAATAAAAAAGGGAAAAAAAAACAGGTAATATCATAGAAGTTCAAATACCCGTTTCCTAGGGATTCATTATGTATCATGCAAATTGCAAGAACTTCATTAAAATAACATTTATTCACTCACCACATGAATACAATTGCAGCGTAGATGAATTACTTACCTATTAAGGCAATATGATTTGATCAGTATATTAGCATTTTTTTCCAACTGATATATAGACCAATCGTGTATCAACAAAATGGGACAATGCCGAGTCATTAAAGAGAATGTGAAAATCCTTAAACTTGAATTGTAACACTTATATTGCAGGCGTTTAGTGAAAAGTTACTGCCAGTATACTATAAATGATTTTGTTAGATCTTAGGGCCCACAGAACTATATGAACATCATGTATGGCAAAAAAATATGGAGCACGGGGTAGTTGTAATTAAAGTGAACCTAACATCAGATTTATCTTGGGGCTTAGGACTTTACCCTGTGCTCCCCCCTTCTCCCTGAAGCTCCCCCTTAACATGTATTACAACATATACTATTTATTTGTTTCACTGTCCTTTGCCTGAAGTCTTCATGCTAGTTACATAATGCCACAGGCCCCCCCCCCCCCCCAGCAGTGGGTTGTCCTCATTGATGCAGAGAATGGCACTGATGTGAAGAAGTCAGCATTACTTCCTGCATCACTATCCTACATTTACAGTATGTCCTCAGTCTTCCGCAGTAAATGATACCCTGCATCATTCAACCTGTAAGACTGAGGACATCTTGTGGCAAAAATAGGGTACTGTAAAGGACAGCTCCAGACTAACGGTGAGTATTTCATCCAGAGTGTTTTTTTTTTGTTTTTTTTAAACACAGACTGGTTGGCATTTATAAGAAAACAAAACAGCCTATAACTGGACTTCAAGTGCATGCTAAGTAATGTGTCAGTGCAATACTACAAGGTATCTCTGAACATACCATAAGAAGCCAGCACTTTTAAGTAAGTTTATGGTGCAAATTTATTTATAGCAAGAATGGGGTAAAAATCATATGTATACTGATGTGTTTTAGCCAATTCTTGGTCCTAGTCATAGCTGTCTAGACATGTGCAGTTCGTTTAGTTATGAATTAAAATTCGGACAAATTTTCGTTATTCGGAAATTCGGATGCATCCAAATTACCGAATTAGATTAGTACCGAATTTATACGAATCCGAAATAACAAAAATACTTTTCGAATTAGAATAGTTTTCAAATTCAAAAACTTTTCGAATAGTTTTCAAATTCAAAAACTTTTCGAATAGTTTTCTAATTCGAAAACTATTTGGACCAGTGTTCTGTCTATCATAGAAGCCAGTCCAGGCGGCAAGACTTTGTATTAAAAAGGCAGCCGAGTAAACAGGAGATTCTCACTGTATGTAATCTGACGGCGCTCATCCCACCCCCCTCCCTGAGGTGGACATTGATCAGGCTGCATTCATGGCAATGGGGAGGCTGCATATGGGCATTAATCAAGCTGCACTGATGGGCAATTGTGAGGCTACAAATGGGCATTGATCAAACTGCATTGGTGGGAAATTGTGAGGCTACAGATGGGAATTGATCAAGCTGCATTGAAGGGAAATTGTGAGGCTACAGATGGGCATTGATCAAGCTGCATTGATGGGCAATTTTGGGGCTGCAGATGGGCATTGATCAGGCTGCATTGATGGACACTGACCCTCATTTTGCTTCACAGTTCTTTATTTAAAAATGTATTTTTTCCTGAAACTTCCCTCTTAAAATGAAGGTGCGTGTTATACGCCTGTGCGTTTTATATGCCGATAAATACAGTAATTAGCAATGTTTACAATCCATCCAGTTTTCAAGTTGTTTCAAAGGTTGGAATGTATGTCTTCTAGTCTAGTAGTCTAAGAAGTGTTGTCTCTTCAATGAAAAGGTGTACCAAGGGGTGTTAGAATTTGTGGCATGGTTCTGTTGTGTTATGGGATTCATTATGTGATTGTAGGCATCCGTAGTGCCAAAGTGGAGCCAACAAGTCCATGTATAGTTATACTTGTCTGGAGTTTCTATTTTTTTTAAGTTGCTATGTGAATAGAGATACGTAACAAACATAAAGTAGGTATTATCCCAATTTGACTGCAAAAGAAGAAATACACTTTAAAATCCATTCCTGACTATGATAAATGTGGCCTTGGTAAAGTCTGTACTCTAACCCATGCTTTGGCTGAATAGCAGTTCCTTTCAGAATTTTATGATATCCTTTCCAGGTGTGTTTCTGAAAGGTTTTGTAATCAAGAGATAGAGATTAAAGACAAAATGACAATACCATTTTAATGTTCTTTTATCAGTACCCGCTACACAACGTCTCAAGTGTTCTTTCCATCATCTCCTTTGTTAGATAAAGATAAAACAGATCAAGGAAAGCCTCTCCTATACTCTCAAGATGCATTGTTCTACATTAAAACACATATTTAATGGGTGGGCTTTGGTGTAAGACAACAGACACTGTCTTTAAAATCAAAAAGTGAAAAGTGTGAACTATCCGGGAGGTGAGCTAGAAAAAAAATCAGAATAATAAGCAGCAGCTGCGTGTTTTCGAAATACATCTTTTGTTTAACACGTTTCAGTACCATACAAAAGTTAGAACGTACAATGAACATGAACGCCTGCTCCATGCGTAGAGGGAGCCATGACTGTTCTGTATTCAATGTCCTTTGTTGATCTGGGATCTGTACTGAAATATCAGAAATGCGTAAGGCAGACAGAATCTTCAAAAATTAATTGAGCACCCAAGCCCATTCTTCTCATACAATAGACTGGAGACAGTGCGTTTCGCTTCTACAGGCTGGTTTGTTCTTTTATTAACTGTTTAAATTAATAAAACAGAAATTGCCCAGTTTTATCATCCTTTGAAAAACTTTCTTTTTATAGCTCTTGTTAAAGAGAAAAATCGGTTTTGAATATCTGTTTTCTACCTGAATGTATCACAATGGCATTAGTTCAATAAGTCTTTAAAATAAATGTGGCTTCTTCTCTGTGAAGCAATCAGAGCAACGTTTTATAATGTGCTACAGAAATACCAACTGATTATTTAAATGTGAAATAGCAGAAAATAAAGATGGAGATTATCCGTGTTTTTTTTTTATTATTATTATAGAATTCCTGACTTCAGGTAAAGATAAAATCCAGGCAAACAATTATATAAACAGCTGAGATACAATATATTAGCCGGATTCAGAAATACTTACGACGGCGTATCAGTAGATACGCCGTCGTAAGTCCGAATGCGCGCCGTCGTATCTTTTTCGTATCTTTGCGCGCATTGTTAAAATGATATATGCCTCACTGTTGCTAAGATACAACCGATGTAAGTCTCCTACGCCGTCGTATCTTATGTGCATATTTACACTGGCCACTAGGGGCGTGTACGTGGATTTACGCATCGAATATGTAAATGAGCAAGATACGCCGATTCACGAACGTAGGTACGCCCGTCGCAGTAAGCTACGCTGTTTATGTAAGACATAGATTTGATAGAAAAGATGGACTTTGTAGGCACTACTTGTGTGTGTAATGTAAAAAATTGATTTTTAATAATAATGTGTAAGTATAATACAATTCACGGATGCCAATTGCATCTAATGAAATATATAAAACATTTTATAAAAAACCATGTCAAAGTATAAGACCAGGTGAGGAAACCACCGGTGTAGGCTTAAATTGTTGTTAACACTCTTGCCAAAAGGACTTGACGATTAGGGTTGATCTGGCCTGGGTCGACACCGTCAGAATCTTGACATGTATAGGAGTTGTTCAAAAGTTGCTCAACAAGTTTCATGGATCGTAGCCGCTTCCTCAGGAGCTTTAGAACTACAACATAGAGAAGGTAACAAATAAAGAAAGAAGAAATATATTAAGACATATGCTACAAACAGGTCCAAAATCTGGGATCATGAATAAGCTTTGGATAGTTAATAGTATGCACTCATCAATCTAGTGGTGTTTTTGAAGAATGTCCACCGTGATCGCATGCTTGGCCAGCATGAAAAGCTATTGTCCAACTACACCCGGCCGGGTGAGAGAAGATGGATTGATGTAAAGTACCATGCTACAGACCGCTGTGGCCAATGATTGGTTCAGCTAGTGCACAAGGGGGTACATCAGGTAGCTAAAGAAATAACTAAATTTTAGATTAATGGCGCAAAATACTCGAAAAGAGTGTTGTGAGTGTATACTGATAACTATCCAAAGCTAATTCATGATCCCAGATTTGGGACCTGTGTGTAGCATATGTCTTAATATATTTCTTCTTTCTTTATTTGTTACCTTCTCTATGTTGTAGTTCTAAAGCTCCTGAGGAAGCGGCTACGATCCGCAAAACTTGTTGAGCAACTTTTGAACAACTCCTATACATGTCAAGATTCTGACATATCAAATCCCAGCAAGTTTCTTGCTGATTTTTGCCGAGAAACTCGGTCGTGTGTACGAGGCTTCAGACTAAGAACTGAGTGATCAAAGACCACTGATCGCTCAGCTCTCGATCTTCAGGATGCAGAGAGCTTTTAGACTGTCAGTCACCGTCTCTCTGCTCTGCCCCTCCAGTGCTCACTAGAGCTCTGAGCTGAGGCTCCCAGCGGCTCATTGAGAGGCTGAGCCAGCTGCTGGTCCAGGCTTCTGGGTGGATCTCGACCATATGGTCAGCATCTTTTTAGAGCCTGCACCGGCTATGTGATGTCAGCATAGCGGTCTTTAGAAAACGGGTCACAGGAATGCAGAATGGAGTGCACTCCTGTGACCCATAGGAGAAGTACACCCCCAAAAAATCTTTACTTCTTCTTTAATGGGAATGGGTGACATTGCTCTTTAAACAGCTTATGTAATCTATACAGAAAGCAGACCCATCCAAATTTAACACTGACATTCGACATAGCAGCTGGGGACTGTGATGATTTATTAAACTCCAATAGAGAGGCTTCTGGAGGATATAACAGGCGACAAAACCTGATATTATGTCAGTTTACTGATGGTGTGTGTCTTTACTGAAGTTCTCCTACAAAATGACTTTTGATATGTAATAATCTGTACTGTAGATAAATGTTACAACAGGTTCTAATCACAGAGTATTTTACAATGCTCCGTGCCTTTCTTATGGAATGGATCGATCTCTAGCTGATTTTAAACTCCTCCATCACCTCTTGAAATAAGCACTTTTTGAGCCATTGCAGCTAATGTAATGCAATTAGTCATTTTCACTTGTCCCTGCAGCAGATCTAAAAAAGTGAATAGGAGAAGGTACCTGAAAGGAAGGTAATTGCAGGTTTCTATACCCATAGCCTGCAGGCTGCCCAAACCATAACAATGAACTTCTCTTATGTCGTTCCTTTTGGTCTGTAAAATACCATATTGAAAGGATTTTTGTGTTATCTGTATATGTGCAAAAATACCTGCTGATCTTGTCAAAAACAAGTTGATAAATTCATGGGATATATTTATAAAGCTGTGACTTTGACATTCACCAAGCATTCCCTGCAGCTGAATCTTTCTTTAGGCTGGATTCACACTTGTGCGGTGCGAATCTTAGCTCTCTTATCTCTGCAGAGAGATTTTTTTCTTTTAAAAGCCTGTGGCGTGCAAAACACAACCCAAAAACTCCACCCGGTGCAGGAAAAATGTGCACACACATAAAGAGGTGCAACAAAAAACTGTGACGGGTGCATCGTCAAGTGGTCCTCCGAAAAGGACCCAGCTCTGATCCCCCGGGGCGTTAGGCTCCTGGCAGGGAAAAGAGTAAACTGTGGTCCATACAGCCGAAGCCATATGGACCCATCTTGGTCCAAGCAGCCGAAGCCACAAGGACCCAACATCCTCAGAGGGACTGCCGAAACAGAACCCTCCTCGGTGAGGCTCCCCCGAAGGGAGACCCCATGAGAGCCGGCGAACTTAGCCAGAAGGCCGGGTCCACCAACTCCCAAGACTTTCAGAGCGGGTCCGAGGACCTGCACCCTACTCATCACACATAAAGTGCAGTGCACCAAACAAAAAAGTGACAAAACAGACAAACACGGGGAAAATAATAAAAGAAAGTGGGGAAAAGGAAGATGGGAGAGTGAGGAAAGTGACCAATGTGAAATACATTGGCCGGCCCTCCGGCCAGGATAAAAATTCCACTGGTCCTAGCCAAAAGGCCCGGCCCAAGCGGCAGGTGTGAAAAGTGTGTTGTGGAGATCAGTGACCTGAAGGTGCCACACGATGAGTGCCCCTCAAACACTCGTGCAATGTATGGCACCCCTGGACTGCCACTCCAGGGGCACAATCTCCACGGGCTTTTCAATGGTCCCTAGCCCCCGGTCCGGACCGGCAGCACCCTTCCCAGCCAGGAAGGTGGGAGAAAAGGTTGGGGAGAGCCTACTGATGCAGACTCTACCCACAACCCCTATCTCTCCCACCTAATCACATTCTGGAAGTACTACCCGCTCCATCCCGGTTAAAGGAGAAGCAAGGGTTCCCTCCAGAACAACTGACTGGGGCAGATACCACCAAATCCAGGCCAACGGCCAGGGACCCGGCCTCTTGGCTTCGACCTCATGCCTCTCTGTCCACATCAGAAGGCTTCCACCTCCACACCAACAGGCTTAGCGTCTGCCGACTGCCATCCCTTTCCCCCTGCCACAGGGTACCGGGGACAGTCAGCTTAGCACCACCTATTGGCAACTGATAAGAACAGATACTACACTTGATCTTAGCCAAAAGGCCGAGAAGCGAGAGATAAGAGAACTGTTCAGCAGATCATCTCTGTTTTAGCTGCGAATTTGGAGACCAGGCAGAGGGGAGGGGGAGGGGGGAAGTGTATTGAGGTGAATGAGAGAAATCCTGAAGAGAAATTAACACATCTGCGAATCAGATGCGTGCCCATAGAAGATAATGGGCCTGAATTCGCACCTGAGCCGCACCGCAATGCCTATAAAACGCACGCGTTTTTTCTGCAGTGCGAATGCATCGCACATATGTGAACCAGCCTCATTGAAATCAATGTATTTTATAATGTTATGCGAATTGGATGCAATTTAAGCCGCAACCAATTCGCATAGGTGTGAACCCAGCCACAAATCACAGTGATTAATTCACCACCAGTGAATGTTTAGTGAAAGCTGTATTCACAGCTGTATAAATATGCCTCCTGCCTATGCTGCCTGCATTCCTATCAGTTATCTTGTTCCAGTTATTTCTGAGGACCACATTATCCCCACCTCTCTATGTTATGAGGAAGAGGAGAGGAGGAGTTTTCTGTAGTCCTAACTTGTTACTGTTGTCCTGATACAGTATGTTGAGTGAGGTCTGTCACCCTAGCCGGGGAAGTGTATAACTGGTAGAATCACCAGGTAAAAATAAATGGAAAAAACCTTTGGAAAGTAAAAACTAATGCAGCCACTACATCTGAGGACTGGTAAGCTGAAATGTGAGCAGGCTTTCACATTAGTGTGTGCACCCCAGAGCAAAAACGTATATGAGCCGAGCAGTGGACGGTGTCAGTAAAGCAGAGATCGGTGTTAGTAGGGCAGTGGATGGTGTCAGTAGTTTTTTATTTTTATCATTTTTTACAATATTAGTTTGTATTTTTTTGTAATTTGTTTTAAAACCCCCCGTGGGGGGGGGGGGGGGGGCTTTAAAATATTTTTACTCAGAACTAAAATAAAGTAAGTATTACAAGAGTGTAGGGTTTAGGAGTGCGTTATGCAGGGAATGCAGGGTTCACCAGTGCATTACGATCAGAATTCAGTGATCATGGGTGTGTTGCACTTAGAATGCAGGATTAAGGAGTGCAATATGCCCAGAATGCAGGGATCATGAGTGTGTTGCACTAAGAATGTAGGATTAAGGAGTGCAATATGCCCAGAATGCAGGGATCAGGAGTCCATTCTATGCTCAGAATGTGGGGTTCAAGAGTGAGTTTTACGCTCAGAATACCGGGATCAGGAGTGCGTTCTATGCTCACAATGCAGGGATCCAGAGTGCGTTTTATGCTCAGAATGCAGTGATCAGGAGTGCCTTTTACGCTCAGAATGCAGGGATCAGGTGTGCGTTTTACACTCAGAATGCAGGGATCAAGAGTGCATTTTACGCTCAGAATGCAGGGATCAGGAGTGCGTTTTACACTCAGAATGCAGGGATCAGGAGTGCGTTTTACACTCAGAATGCAGGGATCAAGTGTGCGTTTTACACTCAGAATGCAGGGATAAGGAGTGCATTTTACGCTCAGAATGCAGGGATCAGGAGTGCGTTTTACACTCAGAATGCAGGGATCAGGAGTGCGTTTCACACGAATGCAGGACTGGCACTTACAAGGTTTGGCGGCGCAGGAACCTGTTCGTGGTCCACCTGTTACCTGCTGGCGGTCGACAGGAGGTCTGTGACCCACTGCTTTACCAACCCCTGCACTAGTCCCCTGCAGCGTCATCTGCACTGGACAGTGAACAAATGGAAAGTGTTAGATCCCATACACACTATACAACTTGTGTTGTGTGATTTCCTTTAGATTTACCAAAACCATGCAGTGTAAGGGCCTGCCTGATTGCATACAAATTGAAACTCTAATGCCGCGTACAGACGGTCATTTTTTGTGATGAAATAAAATGACATTTTTAAAAATGTCAATTAAAATGATCGTGTGTGGGCAAAATGTCATTTTATGTCTTCTGAAAAATGACAAAAAAAAATTTCGAACATGCTCGAATTTTTTGTGTCGTTTTTCAAAATGTCATTTTTTGTGTCAATGAAAATGATAGTGTGTGGGCAAAACGACGTTTTTAAACCCGCACATGCCCAGAAGCAAGTTTTGAGACGGGAGGTAAAACTACCATTCATAATGGAGTAAGCACATTCATCACGCTGTAACAGACAGAAAAGCACGAATCATCTTTTACTAACAAGTAACCAGCTAAAAGCAGCCTCAAGGCGAATAGAACTTCCCCTTTAGAGTGCCGTCACTTTGTTCATCATTTTTCAAAATGATGGTGTGTATGCTCCATCGTTTTTGAAAATGAAGTTTCAAAAATGTTGTTTTTTTTCATCACTTCAAACGTCATTTTTTTTTCATCACAAAAAATGACCGTCTGTATGGGGCATTAAGGTTTGATCTCATATTATATGGTTTTGGTAAATCTAAAGGAAAAAATCTAAAGAAAATTGTATGTGTGTATCCAGCTTTATGCGGAGTGATTGGTACAGATCGCTCACTGTGTTTACTCAGAAAAGGAAGGGGTTGATAAATATAATAATTACTAGCCCCTTCCCCTGCTCTCACTTTCATCACAACTACAGAAAAAAAAATGTATTATTCAGTATTTTGTTAAAGCCTCTTTATCTGATCCTTTTTTGTTTTTGTTTTAAATAAAGTAGAGATGATTTAGAATGTCTAACATACTTCCCCCTCACTTCTTGTAACCAAAATATGGAAATGATCCCAGCAGTGACACAGATAGCAATGAACAGAATTGACTGAAGTTCTATTCCTTCCTCATTCTTTTAAAGCGGTAGTAAAGTCTGCCACGTTTTATTTTTAAATGGGTCCCTTTGCAGCATTATGCCATAATGTGCTAGTATGCACAACATGCTAGCACATTTTGACAGACTTACTTTTAAAATGGAGCCATCCAGTGTGCGCTATCACTGCCGCCACTGCTCCCATCTTCACCCGATCTTCCTTTAGGTTTTTGATCTTCGGCCCTTTGAATGGCCAGGCCGCTAGATCCAAAAAAATAAAATAAAAGCAGTTAGGTGTAAAATTCAGATCAATCACTATCAGATGCAGTCACTGTTCAGGTATTCAGACAGCTGCAGATATGGCAACAGAGATTCACTCATCCACAGAGTTTAACGTAGATGGGGGAATTAAGTGATTTCTCTCATTCAGCTCCATACGGCTGTTACATGTTTCAACTGTTTTTTTTCAACTGTATTTAGGGTGGAACATGTAACATGTTCCAGCATCTGCAGCTTCTCCCCCCCCCCATTACCCCCTCCCTGTGACAGCAGATGGGGGATACTCTCCCTGCATCCACTGTCACAATTTGAAAATAGTGTGGCCGTGTGGGGCTTGTAGTTCTCCTTGAGTAGCAAGGGCGCTGGTGAGCATCCTCAAAGTCCATTGATCTTCCTGCTGTCAGGTAACTGCTTGCCTGTATGATGTACGAGCAGACAGCTATGCTGAGAGTCTGCAGGAGCCTGAGATTGCACCTGCAATCTGCTGATCATGGGTGCAATGCTCTGCAGGCCCATTAGAAAAATAATAATAAATGCATATTTTTTACCTGCAAAAAATGTGCATTTACAATTTAATTTCAAAAGGTGAGCTTATCCTTTAAAGCGGAGTTCCACCAAAAAATGGAACTTCCGCTTTTTGGAACCCTCCCCCCCCTCCGATGACACATTTAGCACCTTTCAGGGGGGGGTGCAGATATCTGTCTAAGACAGGTATTTGCACCCACTTCCGGGCATAGACTCCTGTGGGAGTCTATGCCACTTCCCGTCCCCCCTGCTGTCTCCTGGGAAACACTACCAGGAGAGAGTCGGGACCAGTGACGGCACGCTGCGCTACTCACACATGCGCAGTAGGGAACTGGGCAGTGAAGCCGCAAGACTTCACTTCCTGATTCCCTCACCGAGAATGGCGGCGGCAGCATCCGAGGACCGAGCGATTGCTCAGCCTCGTCTGCCGACATCGCGGGCGCACTGGACAGGTAAGTGTCCATTTTTTAAAAGTCAGCAGCTGCAGTATTTGTAGCTGCTGGCTTTCACGTGTAAGTGTTAGGAGCTGAGGGAAAGGGACCAATGGGCATGGGCAAAGCATAGGTTCATTTTAGCCAGCATTTAAAGCACTTTGTACACCATATTGTCAAAAGTATTGAGACGTATGCCTTTACACGCACATGAACTTTAATGGCATCCCAGTATTAGTCTGTAGGGTTCAACATTGAGTTGTCCCACTCTTTGCAGCTATAACATTTTCAACTCTTCTGGGAAGGCTGTCCACAAGGTTTTGGATTGTGTCTATGGGAATGTTTGACCATTCTTCCAGAAGCAAATTTGTGAGGTCAAAGGCTGATTGGTTGAGAAAGCCTGGCTCACAGTCTCCTCTCTAATTCATCCCAAATGTGTTCTATTGGGTTGAGGTCAGGACTTTGTGCAGGCCAGTCAAGTTCCTCCACCCAAAACTCGCTCATCCATGTCTTTATGGCCCTTGCTTTGTGCACTGGTGTGCATTCATGTTGGAACAGGAAGGGGCCAATCCCCAAACTGTTCCTACAAAGTTGGGAGCATGAAATTGTCCTAAATGTCTTGGTATGCTGACACCATAAGAGCCTTTACTGGAACTAAGGGGCCAAGCCCAACCCCTGATAAACAACCCTACAACATAATCCCCCCTCCACCAAATGATTTGGACCAGTACACAATGCAAGGTCCATAAAGACATGGATGAGCGAGTTTGGGGTGAGCCTGACCATAACTTGATAGAACGCTTTTGGATTGAATTAGAGCAGAGGCTTGAACCAGGCCTTCTTGTCCAACATCAGTGCCTAACCTCACAAATGTGCTCCTGGAAGAATGGTCCAACATTCCCATAGACACACCCCTAAAACTTGTGGACAGCCTTCCTAGAAGAGTTAAAGTTGTTATAGCTGCAAAGGGCAGGCCAACTCAATTTCTAGATTGTAAGCTCTAACGAGCAGGGCCCTCTGATCCCTCCTGTATTGATTTGTATTGTGACTGTACTGTCTTCCCTGATGTAAAGCCCTGCGCAAACTGTTGGCGCTATATAAATCCTGTTTAACCACTTCCATACAGGGCACGTATACACCTTCCCGCCCAGACCAATTTTTAGCTTTCAGCGCTGTTGCACTTTGAATGACAATTGCGCGGTCATGCTACACTGTACCCAAACTAAATTTTTATCATTTTGTACCCACAAATAGAGCTTTCTTTTGGTGGTATTAGATCACCTCTGGGATATTTATTTTCTGCAAAAAAAATAAAAAAATTACCGAAAATGTAGAAAAAAAAAGTTTTTTTGGTTTCTGTTATAAAACATTGTAAATAAGTATGTTTTCTCCTTCACTGATGGGCACTGATGGTACTGCAGTGACGGGCACTGATAAGGCGGCACTGATGGGACCGATGAGGTGGCACTGATGTGGTGGCATTGATGGGCACTAATATGCGGCACTGATGGGCGGCACGGATGGGCACGGATAGGCGGCATGGATGGGCTTGGATAGGCAGCACGGATGGGCAGGGATAGGTGGCACAGATGGGCACAGATAGGCGACACGGCTGGGCACAGATAGGCGGCACGGATGGGCACGGATAGGCGGCATGGACGGGCACGGATAGGCAGCACGGATGGGCACTGATAGGCGGCATGGATGGGCACTGATAGGTGGCACGGATGGGCATAGATGGGCACTATTGTATGTGTTGTACTAATGGATGCCAATCAGTGCCAAACAATGCCTGCCAATCAGTGATGCCCATTGTGGGCACTGATTGGCATCCATTGCTGCACTGATTCTCATCCATTTTGTGTGTCCTCCTCATCTAGATACCCACAATCTACTGGATCCATTACAATCAGGCTTCCGTCCCGGACACGGGACAGAAACGGCCTTACTCAAAATATGGGACGATGCCCTCGAGGCCGCAGACTAAGGAGAATCTTGTCTCCTGGTTCTGCTGGACCTAAGCGCAGTCTTTGACACGGTAGACCACAAACTGTTACTGATGCGACTAGCCAAGGTAGCAGAAGTCGCAGAAGGTGATTTACCATGGTTTTCTTCCTTTCTTGAAAACCGATCACAAACAGTTAAATTGGGTTCTTTCACATCGGAAAAGCGCACAGTGTCATGTGGAGTCCCCCAAGGATCCCCCCTGTCACCGGTGCTTTTCAACATCTATCTTCGCCCTCTCTTTGATATTATCAGTAGCCAAGAACTACTCTATCACTCTTATGCAGACGATACGCAACTGTATTTTCGCATCTGCAACAAAAAGGATCATCATCCCAGTTTAGAGAAATGTCTCTCTTTGATAGAAAACTGGATGACAAAGAGTTATCTTAAACTCAACAGTTCAAAAACAGAACTCCTTATGTTTCACGCCAGCCGAAAGAGTCAACTGGCAACAACCTGGACACCGCCGCCCATTCTGGGCCAAATCATCACCCCTAGCTCCAAAGTCAAAAGTCTCGGGGTCATCTTCGACACCTTCATGACAATGGACGCACAAATAGGGTCAGTAGTCAGCGGATCTCACCATCTGTTGCGCCTACTACGCAGACTTATTCCATTTATCCCCAAAGAAGACGTAGCAGTCGTGGTGGGAACAATCGTGAATTACAGACTGGACTATGCTAACGCCCTGTACCTCGGACTCCCAAAGTACCAAATCTCCCGTCTGCAAGTCGTTCAGAATACGGCCGCCAGACTGGTGACTGGGAAAAAAAATGGGAATCAATCTCACCTTAGTTGAGAACCCTTCACTGGCTGCCAGTAAAAGACAGAATTGCATTTAAAGCACTCTGCCTGACACATAAGTGCATCCATGGGAAGGCTCCGCAATATCTTTGCGATAAGATAGAACCTCACAATTCGAATCGCGTTCTGCGATCCACCGACCAAAATCTGGTCAGGGTACCAAAACCCAAATACAAGTCCAAAGGAGAAAGAAGGTTTGCTTTTCAGGGTCCTAGACTATGGAACGCTTTACCAACCAGCATTCGGTTGGAGGAAAACCACCTGACTTTCAGAAGACAGATCAAAACTCTGCTCTTTTGATGTCATGAGACACGAACAACTAGCGCCCAGAAGCGATTCAGTTCGCATGCGCCGCGCTTTATACGTTTTTCATTCATTCATTCATTCATCCCTGGTGGTCTAGGGTGGCATCTTTTTTTTTTTTCCACTGCTGTTCTATATGCCCATCCCTGGTGGTCCAGTGGGCATCCCTGGTGGTCCAGTGGGCATCCTCGGGGGGGGGGGCTGTGCTGATGATCGATCAGCACAAACCCCCCCTGTCACAGGAGCAGCCGATCGGCTCTCCTCTACTCGCGTCTAACAGACGCGAGTGAGGAAAAGCCGATTACCGGCTTTTCCTATTTACATCGTGATCAGCCGTGATTGGACACGGCTGATCACGTGGTAAAGAGTCTCTGTGAGAGACTCTTTACCTTGATCGGTGTTGAGGGGTGTCAGACTGACACCCTGCAACAACGATCGCCGCGATGCGCGCCCCCGGGGGCGCGCAGCGGCTCAGAATCCTGAGGACGTCATATGACGTCCAGTCAGGATTCTACAACTACTTTGTCGACGTCAATTTGTCATTGGTGGGCGGCAAGTGGTTAATAATAATATAGGGTTGCCACCTTTTCTTCAAGCCAAACCCAAACACTTTAGCAGCCTGGGACACCTTTGGGTGCACCAAGAAGAGTAGTAATGTGGTGCGAATAGCGTGCCGCAGCGAACAGTGGCTGTGGCAAAATTGCTATTGCTGACATTATCACCTTGCGTCCCAGTGATGCCGAACCTGCCCCCCCAGACAGTCACCCACAGCTCCCAGATGGCAACAGATTTGTGTGTGACTATCTTGGTTTAATTGAGGAGCCACAGCTTTGCCTGAATAATGTGTCTAGGTTTCAGTTCGCCTGAAACCCAGACACATGATTCAAAACCCAAACTGTCTGGGTGAATCCCGGACAGGTGGCAACTCTAAAGCCCTGTTCACATGGCCGGGAATCCTGTCAGGAAAAAAACCTTGGTTTTCTGACAGGATTCCTGGCAAGCTTGCCTTGCAAAGCCGTGAATACAGACGGCCACTCAAAAGAACCGCCGTTCTTTTGAATGGCAAGAACGCAGTGACATCATCGACTACGACGAGTCGGTGCTCATCACATTCGATGCCGTCACCGCCATCTTGCTACACCCCGCACTAAGCTTGTATGCTACCGCGCATGCGTCAAAGTCTTATCGAGCATGCACGGGTTTACCTCGGAAAGGTAAGCATACAGACGACCGTTTTTCTCGGCAGGAATCCCGACGAGACAATAGAGAGCAGGTCCTCGATTTTTCCAGGGGAGTTTTCCTGTCTTGAAATCTGCTAGGAAACATACACAAGGCTGGGATTCCCGGCCAAGTGCTCTCCTGTCGGAAAAACTGCTAGGAAGCATACACAAGGCCGGGATTCCCGGCCAATTGCTCTCCTGGCAGTTTTCCTGTCGGGAAAACCGTCCGTGTGTATGCGGCTTTACTCAATATTGAACACTACAGCCTAAGACTGGGAAGCCATTAAAATTCATGTGTGTGTAAAGGCGGGCATCCCAATTGTGTACATCCTTCCAATTTGTACATTTCTGAATGTTTTTTTCTATAATTGATGTTTGCCTAAATATGACCCCCTTTGTGAGTATATCTTATTTATAACTCTGTGTGCCATGCATACAGTACATGATCTGCTGGCAGAAAAATGTCTTGAGCTTGTCAGCTGCACATGTGTATCATTCAGTCCTCTATATAGAACTGTGTACTGTGCGGTCTTTGCTGTGGTTTAGAATAACAAATTACCTGTAATAGCTTCTATGGGGTATTTAAAAATGCCGTCAATCAGATATAATTCAGGGCACTATGTAAATTGCTTGCAGACTCTATAATAACGAGCTTCCTCTATGACTCAGTTCTCGGTTTATATACTGCCACCTGCACTGTCTTTAGCTCTTAGCTGTGTGAATTGTTTTCTCGTTTCACCTGCAGGGAGAAGTCTTTTGTCAGTGTACAGTGAATTCTGCGTTTGCAGCAGCACCGGGGAGCCGGGGGTCTGTCTATAAATTTAGCTATGATGCCCCAAAAAATATAAATCTCACATTGCACAGGCAGCCTGCAGAGACTGCTCCACTTGTATTATTTATCAGCAGCGCGGCGACTGCCATGCTGATAAATTTCCAGGATCCAACACGTCGGTGCCGCTGCAATATATGTGCCAGACCACTTGGCACATCTGATTGCTTCGCCCGAGGTCCTACTTCCCAACAAACAGGAAATGAATTGCATTTTATTTTCCTGTCACCACACACCATTTCACTCTGACGCTGCCCAAATCTGTGGAATTGTCCGGAGACGGAGCAAAGAACAGGAAATTCTCAACGGTGCGTCCAGCCGTATCGCAAACTGGCTCCCACCTCCCTCCTCATACTGGTGTGCCAAACAAACACCACGGCTGCATTCACGGGATCAATCTCATGTGAAAGATTTTAATACGTCAGTCAGTGTGTTCTTTCCAAGTACGCTGCCGGAATGAGTAGAAGAGTTAACATGAGTAGCAAGGATGAGATTTCTCAGATATGTCTCAGTTTCAGATGATGGAACAGTCACAAGGGGCTGATATATATATATATATATATATATATTTGATAGCCTTATATCTCTAGTAGCAGCATACGTGCCTTCTTAAAGCTCAAATCCCAATTTATTTATTTTTTGAGAAGGGTCAGAGCCTAGTTAAAGTATAACTGACAGCATTTAATTTTTTTCGTTTTCGATAGAGTGGAGGTGGATTAGAACGCCTGTCAGTTTTTATTGCTGTCTGTGCCTCCATTCCGGAGAATTACCGTCTCTATTTTGTCTTGTTTACCATTATCATTGCAAGTAAAATTTTGGGTTGTCCCCAGAAAAGTAATAGAGGTGAAATCTTTCAATAGGGACACTAGTTCTGGTAACTTGGGGGTCCCCTAGGAATTCCCTTGATTTGTATGGATTTCCGCTCACTTCCTGTTTGGCTATGGGATACTGATGGCAAAAAAATAAGAAATCTGACAGGGGTTATAAACCTCCCTTGTTCTATCCAAAACGGAAAAAAAAAAGTTCTGCCCATACAGTAGTTCTACTTTAAAGTGGTTTTATACCACCGGCCGTTTTTTTTTTTCTTCTTGCAAGGTAGTTATAATCTGCTAGTATGCATTGCATACTAGCACATTATGTAAAACTTACCTTAAAACTAATCTGTTCCAGCGAAGCAATGTCAGCACTGCAGCCGCTTCCCTTGCTCAAGAAGCTTACAATCTAAGGTCCCTAACTCACATTCATATCGTGCAAAAGTTCATTTATTTTACTAATGCAACTTAAAAGGTGAAACTAATATATGAGATAGACTCATTACATGCAAAGCAAGATAGTTCAAGCCGTGATTTGTCATAATTGTGGTGATTATGGCTTACAGCTCATGAAAACCACAAATCCACAATCTCAGAAAATTAGAATATTACATGCAATCAATAAAACAAGGATTGTACATACAGTCCCCGCTGTCTGCTCTGCAGTGTTTGTGTACCTGAAACCTGATCTGTGACTTAACCTGTGAAAGACCCCGGCTTACCTGTGACTATTCCAGCCATCCGCCTGCACCTGATCCTTGGCCTGTTCTGACTATTCTTCTGCCTGTACCTCTGTACCTTGCCGACCGTCTGATAACCGACCCAGCCAGTCTGACCATCCTGTCTGTTCCTGGTTCCAGTTCAGCCTGCTCCAGTCTGCTGAATGGTTCCTGTCTGTTCCTGGTTCCAGTTCAGTCTGCTCCAGTCTGCTGAATGGTTCCTGTCTGTTCCTGGTTCCAGTCCAGTCTGCTCCAGTCTGCTGAACGGTTCCTGTCTGTTCCTGGTTCCAGTCCAGTCTGCTGAACGATTCCTGTCTGTTCCTGGTTCCAGTCCAGTCTGCTCCAGTCTGCTGAACGGTTCCTGTCTGCTCCTGGTTCCAGTCCAGTCTGCTCCAGTCTGATGAACGGTTCCTGTCTGTTCCTGGTTCCAGTCCAGTCTGCTCCAGTCTGCTGAACGGTTCCTGTCTGTTCCTGGTTCCAGTCCAGTCTGCTCCAGTCTGCTGAACGGTTCCTGTCTGTTCCTGGTTCCAGTCCAGTCTGCTCCAGTCTGCTGAACGGTTCCTGTCTGTTCCTGGTTCCAGTCCAGTCTGCTGAACGATTCCTGTCTGTTCCTGGTTCCAGTCCAGTCTGCTCCAGTCTGCTGAACGGTTCCTGTCTGTTCCTGGTTCCAGTCCAGTCTGCTCCAGTCTGCTGAACGGTTCCTGTCTGTTCCTGGTTCCAGTCCAGTCTGCTCCAGTCTGCTGAACGGTTCCTGTCTGTTCCTGGTTCCAGTCCAGTCTGCTCCAGTCTGCTGAACGGTTCCTGTCTGTTCCTGGTTCCAGTCCAGTCTGCTCCAGTCTGCTGAACGGTTCCTGTCTGTTCCTGGTTCCAGTCCAGTCTGCTCCAGTCTGCTGAACGGTTCCTGTCTGTTCCTGGTTCCAGTCCAAGCTGTTCCAGTCTGCTGAACTGAGCCCGTTTGTTCCTGGTACCGGTCCAGTGATCCAGTTCCTGTCTGCCTGACCTGTCAGCCGCTTCAGCTCCTGTTTCCCAGTTCCTGAACGTCCGGATTACATCTACCTCTGTTGATCCTGCCAGGCACTCGTACCACTCCTCACTCCTGCGCCTTCTGTTACTTTACCAGGGGCCAAAAATAGGAGCCGTAAGGGAGGCCTCCCTCTGCTATATCGGGCTCACCACCATCAGGTACATGACAGAAGCATGAAGTGCTCCAAAGTCTCCTGGTAGACGGCTGAGTTGACCCTGGACTTAATGAAGCACAGTGGACCAACACCAGTAGATGACATGGCTCCCCAAAACAACACAGACTGTGGAAACTTCACACTGGACTTCAAGCAGTGTGTGTCTCTCCATTCTTCATCTATACTCTGGCTCATTGGTTTCCAAATGAGATGCAAAATTTGCTCTCAGCAAAAAAAGTGCACTTTAGAACGCTGAGTAACAGACCAGGTCTGTTTTTCTTTAGCCCAGGTAAGACGCTTCTGACGTGGTTTGTTGTTCAGGAGTGGCTTGACAAGAGGAATACGACATTTGAAGCCCATGTCCAGGATTCGTTTGTGTGTGGTGGCTCTTGATGCACTAACTCCAGCCTCAGTCCACTCCTTCTGAAAGTCCTCAACACTTTTCAATGGCCTTTTCCTGACAATCCACTCCAGGCTGCGGTCATCCCTGCTGCTTGTGCACCTTTTTCTTCCACACTTTCCCTTCCACATAACTTTCTATTGATGTGCTTTGATACAGCACTTTGGGAACATCCAACTTTGTTTGCAATTACCTTTTGAGGCTTTCCCTCCTTATGGAGGGTGTCAATGATGGTTTTCTGCACAACTGGCAGGTCAGCAGTCTTTCCCATGATTGTGATTCCTACTGAACCAGACTGAGAGACCATTTAAAGGCTCATGGATACTTTGCAGGTGTTATGGCTTAATTAGCTGATTTGAGTGGGACACTTTGAGCCTAGAATATTGCACGTTTTCACAATATTCTAATTTTCTGAGATTGTTGATTTGGGGTTTTCATGAGCTGTAAGCCATAATCATCACAATTATGACAAATCACGGCTTGAACTATCTTGCTTTGCATGTAATGAGTCTATCTCATATATTAGTTTCACCTTTTAACCACATGCCGACCGCGCTATAGACAAAATACGTCTTCCAACGTGGTCGAGTTATTCTGGGAGGACGTCCCTGGGATTTTTCAATATATTGGTACTTTTAAAGACCTCTGCCAATGAGCAAAAGAAATTATTTACTGTTGTCTTATTAATATGCTTTAGAATTTTGGCACCTTCTGTATCTCTAGCCAAAACTTTTTATTTCAGTTTGAAAAGAGTGAAGAAAAGATAGATCTTTGGTCATGTTTTTTTGCCATGTTTGCCCTTTTGTGATTTAACCTCACTTCTCCTGCCTTGGATAAAACAACATCGAAAGGGCAGGTAAGGATTGTTATATCTTTCAAAGAGAGACAGACAGTGTCCTAATCTTCCTGTCCTGGTGACCCCCTTTTATCCCCATTTGCTTATCCTTGTGTCACATGGATAAAAGGTGTCAGTAAACCTCGCCAAAAGGTAATAGCTAGTAGTAAAACTGGGCAGTAGTTCTCTTTTCTATGCAAAACTAAAAAGAAAAGTTTTGAATGAAGCTGGATTTAAAAAAATTCAAACTTTTATAGAGAGAAGGTAAAGTTTTCTTCCTTTTACTAAGAATATATAAATGTTCTCATGAAAACAATGGAATGAAGCCTACTTGAGTTCCTTAAATCTTTAGCAATGCAAAACAATCTTTTATTTACTGCCTGGAAGAATCAATGTCAATGAACCTTATAACCAAAATGTACAATCGATCTTTTGGTGTTTAATTAGATTTTTGTTTCCTCAGTGGAAGAAAACCCACTGAGAAGTACAGCAAAACTAAAACTTAAAAACTGGGGAAAAATACTAGAAGCTATTAGTCGTTTTTGAAATGCAGCCCTGAGGGCAATCACTGCTCTCAGCCGATACCTCGCAGGTAAACACATTATAAATTATTAAATGAGAGATCCAAGACAGTGCACTTTGGTACTTTCTCCTAAATGTGCTTGGCCTTGATAGTTTATTGCATTAATTTACATTGATGCTCAGAGGTGCAGACTGGCTGACAGCACATCTAGGTTAATTCATTCATTGTCTTACTTTCTCACTCCTGTCTAGTTTATGTTTGGGCAGTTAGATAAACTCAGTAAATTAGAACATATCCCTTTGCACCAAGCAACCCCTTGTCCACTATTCACCAGCCAAGGTATTCACTGCGAATGCACATTATTATGGTAATTAAAAAAAAAAAAGGAAACCTCTACAGAAATCACAAGGGCTGAATTTCCCTAGTGTTCTGAGTCCCATGTATCCTATCTATCTATCTATCTATCTATCTATCTATCTATCTATCTATCTATCTATCTATCTATCTGTCTGTCTGTCTGTCTGTCCGTCCGTCCGTCCGTCTATCTATCTATCTATCTATCTATCTATCTATCTATCTATCTATCTATCTATCTATCTATCTTCCGTTATTTCAAAGTTAAAGTGTTACTAAACCCACAACAGTAAAATCAGTCTGTATATGCAGTAAAGCATGCTTGTTATACTCACTGTGGAATCTAAGGGGTTAATCCTTTGCATTTTGTATAAAGACTGCGTGATCCTGTCTCTCTGATCCTCCTCTGCTTCCACTGAACCCAGAGCATTAGGGGACAGACTGCACATTCTCAGTTTGGTGTGTATTGCTAGAGAGTTTTATTTTTTTCTTGGGAGAGTGCATGTGATCAGCACAGGGCCAATCAGCACTGTCCAGACAGAGGGTCAGGGCAAAATGAAAGTAGTACTAAAGGTTTGTGTTTAAAAAAAAACAAAAAAAAAACATATCATACTTACCTCCACTGTGCAGTTCGTTTTGCACAGAGTGGCCCCGAACGTTCTCTTCTGGGGTCCCACGGTCGCTCTCACGGCTCCTCCCAGCAAGAGCTCTGTGAAGCTCTTTTCCAAAGGGGTTAGCTTGCGGGCGCGCTCCTGTGTGATACAGTCGGCGGTCATAGCCGCCGAGTGTATCAGTCGGCCCCACCGCCGCCAATGGCTGTGCTGCTATCAATCTATCCAATGAAGAGCCGAGAACCCAGGCAATGATCGAACGCATTCATGACGCGGGACTTTCCAGGGTTCAGGTAAGTAAATGGGCGGGGGGGACCCTAATCTTCGGATTTTTTTTCACCTTAATGCATTAAGATAAAAAACAATTTGTACCTTTACAACCCCTTTAAAACTCCTCCGAAGCTTTGAGCAGACAGTGATAGAACTGCTATAACTGCTGATGAAAAAAGGTATTTAGCAGTATATATTTACTAAAAGAATTGCATTTCCATGTTTTGTGTACTGTGGGAGATCAGATATAGTGAATACAGGGTCCTGGGTTTAGTAACACTTTAAGTTTATCTCTTGATGATATTACAGTAATGCACCATGGAATAATGTTTTTAACATGTAATTAAAATATAATTGTTATGCCTTTTTAAAGACCCTGTCACCAGACACTTCATTTAAACAAAAATCTTCCAATACGATTATATATGCATTTTACATATTTTAGACATGTTATTGGCCTGTAATAACTACCAGAGGAAAAGCAAAGGAATATTCTATAGAGCGTCACTTGAGTCACAGCTCTGAGTGCACATCCAAGATGGCAGTGCCCAGCAGCAGTCTTAAGGCTTTTACATGTAGCGCCCCCTACTTTCAGTACGGGCGCTACACTAAAATTAGTGGGGAATGGGAGGCTTAATCACTCCCATTCACGAATTATGGAAATTTAGGCTGCTGCCATTTCCAGAATCTGTCCTGTAGGTCAGTCTGCGCGCCAGGGGTGCGTTGACACCCCTGGGCGGCAGTTGGCGCTAGAGGGGTTCTGGGGGATCCACCTCCTTCCGGCATCAATCAGGGTTTTTTTTTCCTCGTTGGGCATGCTGGGAGGGGGCATATATCTGGGGCGGCCGCTTTTGGCGGGTTGTTCTTGCGGGGCCTGAGTTCCAGGTGCGGTACCCACCTTCGGGGTGCGCGCATCCATGTGCCCCGCCATTGCGTCCTGCCATGCCGAGGTCATGCATCATGCACCTTAATTAGAGAGGGGCCCCAGCAACTGGAAGGATGCCAGGCCGGGAGCTGTGCGGTGGGAATTGGCTCGGGAGAGCCTAGAACCAGAGGTTGTCTGGAAGGCCTGGACGAGCCACCGGGGGATCCGGTCACCGCACCGTATGACAGGTATGCTCAAGCTGTCAGTGGGTGACATTGATTGAACTAACTGGGAGGATCTACTCAAACTGACTTTTCTAAATCCTAAATTGTCCAGCCTGTGGCGGAGGCCCTGAGGCAGGCCTGTGGCAGAGGCCTGTATCCTCCCAGTGGTTTTTTGCAAGTGACGCTCCGGTTGCCAGGCCTGAGATAGCTGCCTGTCCGGGGGCACTTTACCCACCCTGATTGTGTGGCGACAAATTTATCTGCATCATTGCTGAGAGCAGGCTTGCTTTCTCATAACATCCAAAGGCCTGATACTAAAGTTCCTCTACGCTCATCAGCCTTTTTCCTGTCGTGTGCCCTGTTGATGTTGGCCAGTTTGGGCCTTGGAATAAAGCTTTGAAACTGAATTTTGTGTCTGGACACTTGCTCTTTATTCACACTCACAGAAGTCACCCCTAGACCAAGTCAAGAAGGTAACCTAGAAAGCCGATCCTGAATCAAACAGCGGCTCCTGCGGGGGTAGCGCTACATACATATCTACACAAGGGAGGCTTATATGTGTAAATAACATGCCTAAAATATGTTAAATGCACATATAATCTTATGGGATTGTTGTTGAAACTAATGATCTGGCAATAGGGTCCCTTTAAAGCAAATCTAGCATGAAAGAGACAGGGGGTCAATTCACTAAGGCCCCGTACACACGACCGGACATGTCTGCTGAAACTGGTCCGCGGACCAGTTTCAGCAGACATGTTCGGTCGTGTGTACGGCCGATCGGACAGGATTCCAGCGTACATTTGCCCGCCAGACCGTTTTCGAGCGGGCAAATGTTTCTAAACTTGCTTAGAAACATGCCCGCTGGAATCCTGCCCGTCGGACATGTTCGGTCGTCTGTACAGACTTACCGTACATGTCCGAGCGACCGCCATCCCTCGCATGCATCGAATGACTTTGACGCATGCGCGAAGCATTGAACTTCCAGGGCCGCGCACGTCGCCGCGTCATGTACAGCCATCATACAGAAATCTCCGGGCGGGCATGTCCGCTGAAAACGGTCCGGCGGACCGTTTTCATCATACATGTTTGCCCGTGTGTACGAGGCATAATAGTTAAATAACGTCCATAAAAATGCGGCAAAATACTGCATGTGGTAAATCAGTTGTGAAAATTCAACTCACTAAAAATTGACTGTTTATTTTGAATGCAGTATTTGTTCTAATTAGCGGTAATTACGGCATTTTTTAACCGATTGCCGCCCGCCGCACACAGATATACATCTGCAGCATGGCACGGGCAGGCAAAAGGATGTGTATATACACGTTCCCTTTAAGATGCCGATGCAGTGCCGAATCGCAAAAAGTGGCCTGGTCTTTGGCCAGCAAAATGGTCCGGGGCTTAAGTGGTTAATGCAGAAATTTACCGCATTGGCTGGGATTTTGTCAAAAAAACAGCCTGGGGGTTGCGCACCCCCAGGTTGTTTTTTGACAATGTTGGTTGCTAAGCAGGGAGCCAGGAAACTGGCCCCTGCGTCCTTAACAACCAATGACTCGCTAAACCCGCTAAAAAAAGGCGTAGCGCCCCCCCCCCCAAAATCCATACCAGACCTTTATCCGAGCATGCAGCACAGGTCAGGAAAGGGTGTGGACGAGCTAGTGCCCCCCTCCTGAACCATACCAGGCCACATGCCCTCAACATGGGGGTTTGGAGATTTAGGGCAGGGGGGTGCTCAGCCCCCTCCACCCAAAGCACCTTGTCGATGGGGACAAGGACCTCTTTCAGACAACCCTGGACGGTGGATGATGGGGTCTGCGGGTGGGGGGTTTATTGATAACTGGAATCCCGCTTTAACAAGGGGGTCCCCAGATCCCGCCCCCCCCACGTGAATATATGGGGTACTACTCCTACCCATTCACCAAAAAGTAAGAAAAATCCAGGTACAGTTTTTGACAAATCCTTTATAAAAAAAATTACCTAAAATCCACTAAACAATTAGATATTTTCTGAAGGTAGAGGTCCTGTAGAATAAAATGGTGGTGGTTGCAATTTATGTGTCGCATTATATTTGCGCAGCTGTTTATCAAACGCATATTTTCAGTGAAAAAAACACTACAATAAATTTTAATGCACAAAACCACAATATAATATCCATTTGCTTAGTAAAATATAAACAATGGTGTTGCTTTTAGTAAAAAACTGCGTGTCTGTAAAATAGTGATAAACTATGGTACCAAAAATCATCCATGGGAGAGACTTTTTAATGAGTTAACCATGAATAATGGCCCTAGGGGATATTTTTCTCATTTTGTGTGTTCAACATGATTCATATGTGTGGTGCAATTGCTGTTTACATATACAGGTGTATTTGCAATGTATATTTAAAGTTTAATAAAACATAGGTTCTAAAAACTTTGAATCATGGACCTTGAAGTCTGGCACACAGGAAAGGGATTACCTGACACACCTTATTTAAATACTTGCTCTTTAGGGCCTGAAAAAGCATTGCCACCAGAGAATTTAACTAGCGTTTTAGAAGGTATCAAACTATTATGGCCCCTGATTATATAGATCAGTTAAGTATTTGATTATTTTATTATTAGTATTTTTTTAGATTGTGCAGACCTGCTTTTCAGCTGTAGCCTAAAGTTTATTACCATAGGTGTGCACACAGGGTGTGCCAGGACACACCCTAAACACCCCATGTGGCACAGATCCCCCCTGCTGCCTGAGCCACTATGTCATTTACAGGCCTCATCCTTTGTGAATGAACACAGTAGTGAGCGATCAGTACCGATCACTCACTGTCAGTGGCGACTAGTGGGTTTTTCTTTTGGTGGGGTGGCAAACAAGAACCCCACCCTGGGAGGCCCACAGATAGGCTCTGACACCAAACCTCCTCCTTCGAGAGGCCCGTGGCGTAGCACTTACAACCTCCCCCGGGTGGCCGGCGGTCAGGCACCTACCTGATCTTGGGCTGGCAAGCTGTGGTGTCCTCTCCTCCTCTCCCGGGGTGCGGACAGCGGCTAGGCAGCCATTAAGATCGCCTGATGCTTTGGCCAATAGGGAAACAGGTCTCACGACCTGCCTCCTGATTGGCGAGAAGAAACTATAGTGTGAAAATAGCAAAAATGTATTCCCTATCGTCACACAACTGGGTGCACTGCGCCCGAGCCCACCCTTTTTTGAAGCCTCTGTCTCTAATCAGGTGCTTCAAAAAACACTCCCCCTCTATTGAACTTCATAGATCTGCCCTGATATGTACATCAGGGGGCTGGACGCATGGACAGGGGAGGTGGCACCCATGCGCCCTCTATGGACAGGCCGCCAGTGCTCACTGTGTTCATACATAACTGAAGTATAGTAAATTGTGTTATATATATATACACACACACACATACACACACACACAGACGTTTGTTTGAGCTTTGGGGTGCACACCCTAATGCAATAGGCTGTGCACACCTATGTATACTACATATCTGATAAAAAAAACTGAGACATGAGTACGTGTTACATAGTTAGTCAGGTTGAAAAAAGACCATCTAGTTCAACCATAAAAATAAATAAAATAAAAAATATCATACAATCCCATATACCCAATTCTATACCCGCAGTTGATCCAGTTGATGCATCATGTAGGTTAATAAGCTCACGTGCTATTTAATTATGTTCTCTTTATTAACTCCCAAATTAGTTCATGTCCATAATTTTTCATGGTATGTTTAGGTACTGTACAATGCAATACTACACCCTGGTATATATGGTGGAATATCTGCGCTAAACCCCTAAAAAATATGTGTATATATATATATATATATATATATATATATATATATATATATATATATATATATATATATATATATATATATATATATATATATATATATATATATAAATGTGCAAAATTATACAGGTGCTGCAATTAAAAAAAAACTAAATATTCAGTTCATACAAATGTGTAACAACATGATTGTGCTAACCCAAACAATGAAATATATTACTGCTTATAAACAAAAAAAAGTGCGATAATCAAAAATTGCACCTAATGATAAAAAATTAGTCCATAAATTGCTTTGCAGACCAGTGAAAAAAAGGGTCTCCTTTCCCAGTTGATGCCTTCTACCATGAAACGTGTCGGGGAGCTACAGTCTCTGACGTCACCACGCACCAGCTGGTCTGGCTTGAGCCGTGGCTGTGTTTGAAATATTTGTTTGGATGTCAATATCGTTGTTTGAATAAAGCCTTAAACCGAGGACTGCACCATGAGGTCACTTCTTTATCCTTCCTAAACCGATCTTGGCAGTGAACCTTGTCTTACCAAAATCCGCAAGGAACATCGTAGCAGGGGAAAGCAGCAGTAAGAGGAGAGGTCCCGCTATCGGAGGAATCCGTGGACATACCGTTCCTGGCTAAGTGATCCCTCTTGTATATGCCCATATGATCTCTATAATTTGAGATCCAGCAAATCTGGTAAGCGTCACTGTTTGTTTTTTCTCGGCTGATGTTGATGAACAGAACATTTGACTAATCATCTGTCAAGCCGTTTTTTTCACTGATCTGCAAAGCAATTTATGGACACATTTTTTATCATTAGGTGCAATTTTTGATTATTGCACTTTTTCTTGTTTATAAGCAGTAATATATTTCATTGTTTGGGTTAGCGCATTTATTTTGTTACACAATACTACATGCTGGAATTTGGCTGTTATTCAGGCAGCAGTATGAATGACTCCAACTTCAGTATCACCGGTAGCTGTTTTTTTCTTTACTGGTTTTTAAAAAGCATCTACTCCCTGACACTAGATTCTTGCAAGCATTGAAGGAAGTGAATCATGAAATTGCCCACATTTTTCAAAATGCCCAATTAAAATTCCAGCTCTCCATTGTGGCGTATGCTTTTAAATGCCATGGAAACATGTTGCCTATTATGACTTGTAAACAATGGTCACCTTTAGTTTCCATTGTATGTGATATTGGTTCAGATAATTAAAAATGTCACATACAGTCTACAGGTACTCTAAACAGATCATATTGTTTGCTGCTTGGTTACCAGACTTTTGTACCTAAATGCTGTCCTATTTTCTGCTGTATTTGAACTAACTCTAGCAATTTATTTTAAACCTGCAGATAATTTTTTATTTTATTTTTTACTGTAGGAAATATTAAGGACTCAATAACATAAAAATCACAAGCATCAAGATCAAACAACACCCCTTTTTTGTGATAATCATGGGTCGAAGCAATGACTTTCTCCACAGATTCCATCTGCACAGGAGGAAATGAAGTGGGCTTATTTCAAGGCAAGTGACACTGATTGATCCCTTCCTAACACAGAAATATGATTACAGGGTAAAATGTGTTAGTTTTGTAAAGACTAATTTAGCAGCCCTGCTAGCCAATTCTAGTCTGTTATTATTGTGTTCTGCAGGAGCCAACGGTCATGCGGGGTAGAGAATGGCATGCGCTGTTTGAGAGTTGTGTTGCCCCATTGACCTTGAGTAATATTCGCATTATGCTTTTGAAAAGGAAAACATCACATAAGTTCTAAAATGACCTTACACATGTTTGTTGTTTAGAAAATGTTAAAACTCAATCAAGGACAAACTTGCTAGAGATGAGCAAATCCTTCAGCATTCATAGTGCTGCCAATTTGTAAACTCTTCTAGGTACAGATATTAAATGAATTAAGTGAATCTGCAATGGTGTCACTAAAACCCTTATTAGCTTTCTTCTTCAAGTGGAGAGCCTGAGCTCTTGGACATCTAACCAATTGACTCCAAGTATTTAAAAAAATAACACAAACCTATGACACCGCCATGTCACCAGGTGCACAATTACTGATACTTGGACTTTTACTTACCTCATTTTTGGAGCAACAGTATAGGTTTATATACTGTCAAATAGCTTATTCATCAGTGGGAATATCCATAATGCCATGCCATCATAATAAATACAGGTAACTGATAGGAAAATGAACTTGCTGATAGAGTGTAGAGTAGTGGAGTACAGTTCAGTTGCAAAAATGTACTTCCAGCTTATACGTTTAGAGGTTTATTTCAGCTCAGCAAATATCCTGCTCTACTAATCATAAAGCAGGGGAAGGCTTGGAATGCTAAAATAGCAGTCAGTAATAATTCCTTAAACTGGCATGGGGTCCTTGGGACCCCTTTATGAGTTCAACGATGGGCAAAATGACTGGATAATAACAAAATTCCTTCTCTGCAAATCTGCCCAATAACATACAAATCCTAGTTTTAGCAAATCTGTTTGTTCATCCCTTATTCACCACTAAGCTTTTCTAGACTTCAGGGATTCATTTCATGGTACCTCATACTTCCTATACTGGATTTAAGACTCATGCTAAGAGGAATCTCCAAAACCCATCATTTTTTTTTATATTAGATTTTATTGAAAGGTGCTACATACAGAGTATAATTTCCACAGAATCAGTGCTTTTGTACAGAAAAAAGCAGTTATACAGAAAGTGGCAGAATACATAATAGTAACAATAGGACTTGTAACCGATCAAGAATAGTAATTGTCAGATTGAAAAAAAATTAAATAAAATAAAATGACATAAAAAGAGTGTTAACTGGATGGATCTAAAAAGGATGGTTCCTAGAGTCACCAGATAAATGTAAATGAATGAACTAAGAGGAGGTGTGAGGAGGGGTGAAGAAATAAAAAAAGGGGGGGAGGGGGAGTGGATGGAATTGGCACCAAGTACTTACTAATGAGGTATCTTGAGGGTATACATTAAAATTTGTCACTGCAGTATCAAGGGTAGCGTTCTCCGTTATTCTGTTTGAAGGAAGAGAAGAGGTTGGTGAGCGAAAAATGATCTTGCACGAAGAGTTAAGACTCGCCGGATGGTGGGTACGTTGGATTGTGGGTCTTTCAAATGGAAAGAGCTGCCTTGCTTATGGTGTAGAGGGAGGCCCATGGTAGGAGAATGAAAGTTCCTCAAAGTTCGCCTGATCCATAGGAGAAAGTGCTGAGACCATAAAAGGCTGCCATGTATGGTAGAAATGTGTTTTGGTCTTTTCATGCGAAAAGTTTGTGTTGAGTTTGTCTTTGAATAGTAGTTGTAAGAGGTCTCTTTTAATTTGTGAGGTGTTTGGCTGTATGTTGGAGGTCCAGTTAAGCAGAATGTATCTTCTGGCGAGTAGGAGGCAGATCAGGGACCAGTCTTTGCCAGTGGGGGTAGAGTTGAGCGACCAGGGCAGTAGCTGGGGGCCCCAGTAGCCAAAGATAAGGAGCAGGGAGTCTTTAGGTAATTTCAGTAAGGTTATTTCAAAGATGTAGGATAGGACTTGATCCCAGAATGAGGAGATGTAGGTGCACGACCAGAATCGATGAGTCAAGGAAGGTCTGTGGTGTTGACAGAGGGGGCAGATGGAGACGGTTTGACCTTGTTTGGATGAGAGAAAGGGGATGTGAGCCATGTGTACTCTTTTCAGTTGGGTTTCCCTCCAAGATTCGTTGGGAATCAATTTGTGTATGGCATCGAGGCCTTGTAAGATTTTATCCACCATCTCAGAATCTGGAAAGTCTTTCACCCAGTTGGCCACTGATGAAGCTGATAGAGGGGGAGTAGTTTTCTGAAGAAGAAGAGTGCTCTGAGAGAAGGACCTCTGTGAAAGATGGTTTGAACCTTTCACGGTCATTTCTGCAGGCATTTTTTAGAAAGCTGATGCATTGTCCATATTGAAAGGCATGTGACTGAGGCAGCGAGTATTTTTCAGCCAAAGTTTGGCATTTAATAGGACGACCAGTCTCCAAGTCACACAGTAAGGAAAATTTTGTGAGGCCCTTCCACTGTCATGTGATGTAGGATTGATGTTCTAAGCCTGGAGAGAAGCTTGGGTTTCCTTGTATTGGAAGATGTCTGGATATGAAGGGTGAGAGTTTGAAGCTTTTCCTCACTTCTCTCCAAGCAATTGCTGTGTCCTGTAGCAGGTAGACATGTGTATTTTGTTTCGTTACGAATTCGAACAAATTTTTCATTATTCTGAAATTCGTATGCATCCGAATTTCCGAATTACAAAATTAACGAATTCAAACAAATTCGAAAAAACGCGAACGAAATTTGAATTTGAATCGAATTCGAATTGAATTTGAAAACAAATTCAAATCGAATTTGAAAAAATAGAAATCGATTTTCTAAAAACTACAATAAAATAGAATATAAAACAATAAAGCAATAGAATCAAAAAGAATAGAATAGAAGTTAATAGAATGTAATAAAATAGAACATGACAGTCTTCCGAAATTCGAATAGTATGAATTTGAATTCTAGAATAGATTGGAAAATAATTAAAATTTATAGAAACTAAAATATAAAAGAATAGAAAAACAATAGAACAGAATAGAATCAATTATAATATATATTATATTGTATTCTTTTCTCTTGTTTTTCTTTTCTATTCCATTCTAATTTTTTCTATTCGAATTTGAATTAATTTTATATGAAATTAAAATTTCTTATTTGAATAGAAAAGATTATAAAAAATTTGTTTCATATTAGAATTTGAAAAAATTTTGCCAGAATTTCGAAAAAGTCGATCAAATTTGAAAATTTTTATTAGATTAGAAAAAATCTACTGCATTCGAAAGAATTCTACCGCATTTGAAAAAAATCTACCGAAATAGAAAAAACTACCGCATTTGAAAAAAATCTACTAAATTAGAAAAAACTACCACATTCGATTTTTTTTTTACATATAACCATTTTCCAAAATTCGAATTTCATATAGAATGAAATCGAATTGGAATAGAAAAGATTAGAATAGAATTGAAAATAATAGAAAAGTTAATAAACTAGAAAAACAATAGAACAGAATAGAATCAATTTTAATATATATTATATTTTATTCTATTCTCTTGTTTGTCTTTTCTATTCCATTCTAATCTTTTCTATTCGAATTTGAATTCATTTTATACGAAATTCGAATTTCTTATTGAATGAAATCGAATTTGAATAGAAAAGATTATAAAAGATTAGTTTCAATTTTAGAATTTGAAAGAAATTTGACCGAATTCCTAGAAAGTCGATCAAATTTGAAAAAATGTAATTCGATTAATAAAAGAAATCTACTGCATTCGAAAAAATTCTACCGCATTTGAAAAAAATCTACCGGATTTGAAAAAAATCTACTAAATTAGAAAAAACTACCACATTCGTTTTTTTATATATAACCATTTTCCAAAATTCGAATTTCATATAGAATGAAGTCGAATTGGAATATAAAAGATTAGAATAGAATAGAAAATAATAGTAAAGTTAATAAACTAGAAAAACAATAAAACCCAATAGAATCAATTATAATATATATATTATATTTTATTCTATTCTCTTGTTTTTCTTTTCTATTCCATTCTAATCTTTTCTTTTCAAATTTGAATTCATTTTATACGAAATTCAAATTTCTTATTAAATGAAATCGAATTTGAATAGAAAAGATTATAAAAGATTAGTTTCATATTAGAACTTGAAAATTTTTTGACCGAATTCCTAAAAAGTCGATCAAATTTGAAAAATTGAATTAGATTAGAAAAAATCTACTGCATTCGAAAAAATTCTACCGCATTTGAAAAAAATCTACCGAATTAGAAAAAACTACCGCATTTGAAATAAATCTACTAAATTAGAAAAAACTACCGCATTTGAAAAATATCTACTAAATTAGAAAAAACTACCACATTCGAGTTTTTTTTACATATAACCATTTTCCAAAATTCGAATTTCATATAGAATGAAATCGAATTGGAATAGAAAAGATTAGAATAGGATAGAAAATAATATAAAAGTTAATAAACTAGAAAAACAATAGAACAGAATAAAATATAATATTTTATTCACTTTTGTTCTATTGTTTTTCTAGTCTATTCTTTTATATTATTTTATATTCAAATCTTTTCTATTCTAATTCAAATTAATTCTATACGAAATTCGAACTTCTGAAGCCATCTTCCAAAATTAGAATTTCGTATAGAATGAATTAAAAGAATAGAAAAGAAAATAGTAGAAAAGAATGGCATATAAATATTATATATATATATATATATATATATATATATATATATATATATATATATATATATATATATATATAAAATATCATTTTTTTTATTCTGTTCTATTGTTTTTCTATGCTATTCTTTTCTATTCTATTCTAATCTCTTCTATTCAAATTCATTCTATACGAAATTTGAATTTCGGAAAATGGTTATATATGTATATAATAGGGTTAGGGTTAACCCTTAACCCTAATATTTATAGATATATTTAACCATTTTCCGAAATTTTTATTTTGTATAGAATGATTATTAATTAGCATAGAATAGATTAGAATAGAATAGAAAATATAAAAGAATAGAATAGAAAAACAATAGAACAGAATAGAATAAAATATAATGTATGTTTTTCTAGTTTATTCTTTATTATTTTCTATTCTAATCTATTGTATTCAAATTCGAATTCATTCCATACGAAATTCGAATTTCGTATTCAATGATGTTGAATTCTTTTGTATTAAAGCGCTGCGTAAACTGTTGGTGCTATATAAATCCTGTATAATAATAATAATATTCAAATAATATATATATTATATTTTTTCTAACATCTTCCAAAATTTGAATTTCGTATAGAATGAATTTGAATTTGAATACAAAAGAATTCAAAATCATTGAATACAAAATTCGAATTTGGGAAAATGGTTATATATATATATATATAAAGATAAATACCCTAACCCTATTTTATATATATATATATATATATATATATATATATATATATATAACCATTTTCCAAAATTCTAATTGTGTATAGAATGGAATAAAATATAATATATGTTATATTTTATTCTATTCTGTTCTATTGTTTTTCAAGTTTATTATTTTCTATTTATATTCTAATCTTTTAACCCTAACCCTAATGTATATATATATATATATATATATATATATATATATATATATATATATATATATATATATATATATATTTTCTGATGTATAGAATGATTTTGAAGTAGAATAGAAAAGATTAGAATAGATTAGAATAGAAAAGAAGAAACTAGAAAAACAATAGAACAGAATAGAATATATAATATAACATATATTGTATCTTATTCTGTTCTGTTCTATTGTTTTTCTAGTCTATTCTTTTCTATTCAAATTCAAGTTAATTCTATACAAAATTAGAATTTCAGAAAATGTTTTTTATATATATATATATATATATATATATATATATATATATATATATATATATATATATATATATATATATATATATATATATATATATATATATATATATATATATATATTGCTGTTCTATTTTTCTATTCTATTCTTTTCCATTTTATTCTAATCTTTTCTATTCGAATGTGAATTCATTATATACGAAATTCGAATTTCGGAAGATCATAGAAAAAATATAATGTAATATATATATATATATATATATATATATATATATATATATATATATATATATATATATATATATATATATATATATATATATATATATATAACCTCTTCTGAAATTCGAATTTCATGTAGAGTAAAATCGAATTTGAATAGAAAAGATTAGAATAGAAAATAATAGCATAGAAATACAATAGAACAGAATAGAATAAAATATAATATATATTTTCTATGCTATTCTTTTCTATTATTTTCTATTATTGTATTCAAATTCATTCTATACGTAATTAGAATTTCATGATTAGAATTTCTGAAAATGGTTATATATATATATATATATATATATATATATATATATATATATATATATATATATATATATATATATATATATATTAATATATAAAAATATAAATAAATAGAATAAAATCGAATTCTAATAGAATAGACTAGAATAGAAAAAAACAATAGAACGGAATAGAAAAAAAATGTATGTATATATATATATATATATATATATATATATATATATATATATATATATATATATATATATATACCATCTTCCGAAATTCGAATTTGGTACAGAATGAATTCGAATAGAAAAGATTAGAATAGAATATATTATATTTTTTTCTATTTTTTCTATTCTGTTCTATTGTTTTTCTATGCATTTCTTTTCTATCATTTTCTATTCTATTCTAATCTTTTCTATTGGAATTCGATTTCATTCTATACGAAATTCGAATTTCAGAAGATGTTATATATAAATATATATATATATATATCTATATATAGAGATATATAAAATATTTTTTTTCTGTTCTGTGCTATTGTTTTTCTATACTATTCTTTTCTATTTTTTTCAATTCTAATTTAATCTTTTCTATTCAAATTCAATTTCATTCTATACAAATTTTGAATTTCAGGAAATGGTTATATATAGTTTTGTTTAAATGTGGAAGCATTATTTCGAATTTGATATTTTTTTTCGAATTCGGTAGATTTGTTTTCGAATGCGTTAGAATTATTTCGAATACGAAATGAATCCCGAAAACGAATGTAATGAATGCAACAAACTTAACTAAACAAATTTAATTAAATAACGAATCGAAACGAAACAAAACTCATTTTTTCATCCTGTACATGTCTAGTAGCAGGAGGTTATGTTGAAGTGGTGGTGGCAGGGATTTCCACTTGCAGTGGAGGACGGCTACCAAGGAGTATGGGTGTACCATTGTGGTTTCCAGCTGATAATTGGAGTACCGAGACATTTGGGCTACCCAGTCCAGACCCGTCCTCAATAGACAGGCTAAATTGTATGTTCTGATGTTAGGGAGGCTGATACCCCCTTTGCGTCTGGGAAGATATAACTTCGTTAAAAGCTATGCATGGTCGTTTGTTTCACCAAAGGAATTTAAAGATAGCAGTATTGAGAGATTTTGTGTCTTTATGGCATAGAAGCAGGGGAATGGTTTGAAGCGGGTAGAGTAGACAGGCAAGACTGACCATTTTGACCAGATGGCATCCTCCTAGGAGTGAAAGGGGGAGATCCATCCAGTTGTCTAGTTCCTGAGAGATTTTAGTGAATAGGGGGGGGGGGGTTGAGGTTGTAGAGAGAGGAGGGTAGTTTCCCTATTTTTACGCCTAAGTAGGTGATGTGGGATTTTGCAACAGAAAAGATAGATTGATTGATCCAGGGAGGTTTGGACTGAGTGCCTATTTGTTGTATTTTACTTTTGTTGTAATTGATGCAAAGACCCGAGCATAGTCTAAATTGGTAAAAAATTGATTTAACCGTGAGCATGTCAGATGTGGGGTCCGCTGAGAAGATAAGGACATCATCAGCAAAACGTAAAGTTCGTAATTCGTGTTTGCCAATATTAATGCCATGTAATGGGGATATGATAGGTACCTGGACAAGGGTTCCAATGCAATGTTGAAAAGGAGTGGGGATAGGGGGCAACCCTGTCTTGTGCCTTTGTGGAGGCGGAATTCATCTGAAAGGAGTTCTGCGGCTAATAGTGTAACCCATTTTAGTCATGATTATGGAAAGCCATTTGATACTGACGTTATCGAAGGCTTTCTCCGCATCTAGGGTGATGATTGCTTGACCTCCCTTTGGGTTGCATTTAGCGTGTTCCAGGACAATCATCATTTTTCTGATGTTCATGGTGGCAGTCCTGCCCTTCACGAATCCTGATTGGGCCGGGTGTATCAGGGAGGGGATAATGGAGGCCAATCTAGTGGCAATTATTTTGGAGAGGATTTGACACCAAGGTTTAAAAGTGAAATAGGTCTATATTAACCTGGTTCTTGTGGGTCCTTGCCTTTTTTTGCTCATAGTTTAATGATGGCTTGGTTACCCGTGGGTAGGTAAGGGCCGCCCGACCATATGTGTTGATAGACGTCGTGGAGGGAGGGTTCCAGGAGTGATTGTAGGGATTTGTAAAATTTGCCTGTGAAACCATCTGGGCCTGGGGCTTTAGAAGGGGCTAGGTTCCGAATGGCATTAGATATTTCAGGAAGGGAGATGGGTGCATTTAGATCATCCAGAAGGGAGGGAGATATTTGGGTGAGGATTATTTTCTCAAGAAAAGAAAGGGCTGTCGGGTTGTCTATGGGGTCAGCCGTGTATAAGGAGGAATAGTAGTGAAGCATGACTTCTCTTTATGCTTTTTTGTGAAGTGTTGATGGTGCCTGATGCGTCTCGTGGGGACCGCCTTACAGAATCTATAAATAGACCTGATCTGGTGGCCATTTTACATTCTGCTTTTTGTCAGTGTAGGGAGAGGTTGCTGTGTGGAGCAGGGACAGGCTGTATTGAAACAAATCACTAGCTAAAAAGTCCACAAACGTCCTTTTAAGGACTGATATAGGTGTACTATTGTTTGGTGTGCAGTATATAGGGGTGTAATACACTTATAATATACTTTATAATATAGAAAGCATATTATAGTGGATTTGTATTGTGCAGCATTGTGACTGGTGGTGTATTTGGGTACTGCAGAATTTTCTTTTCTGTTTTGCTGCGTTACCTCTGCTACACACAGTGACAAATGTTACTGGAAAAAAAGTTTTATAACTGGTGTGATAAACCAGTGGCCCCCCAAAATGACAGATTGAAGCGGGGTGTTATATAAAAATATACTTTCATAATAGTGTATTTGGGTACTGCAGAATGTTTGCCTCTTTCGCTGCGTTACCTCTGCTACACACAGTGACAAAATTTAGTAAAAAAAAAGTTTTATAACTGGTGCGATAAACCAGTGGCCTCCCAAAACGACAGATTGAAGCGGGGTGTTATATAAAAATATACTTTCATAATAGTGTATTTGGGTACTGCAGAATTTTTTTTTCTGTTTTGCTGCTTTACCTTAGCTACACACAGAGACAAGCTACTGAAAAAAAGTTTTATAAATGGTGCGATAAACCAGTGGCCTCCCAAAATGACAGATTGAAGCGGGGTGTTATATACCTTCTTCCACATATACAGAAAAAAGTCGCCCTTGGGACTTTAACTGAGGTGGTCACAGTTTGCCACTGAGTAACAAAAATAGTAACAGTATAACTTTTTTTATTAAAAAAAGCAATGGAGACACTGGCTTCATTCATTGGTAAGTATTGGGCCAGTTTGTTCTGGCCCATTCTGCCATTGTTCTTGCATTTACCACTGTGACACATCTCCTTATTTATTTTAGATACATTCCATCCACATCCACCCCTGATGAGCGAGCAATGATCTTGAGAAACGTGCATCTGGTTCTCTGATGCGTGCATATTGTATATACTGCATTGTATAACGTTTGTATCCATTTTAATTACCCTTTATTATGTGCAAATCCATTGGCTGAGCTACCATGCTGTATTGTTCATGTATGTACATCTATTTTAATAAAAAAAGTTATACTGTTACTATTTTTGTTACTCAGTGGTAAACTGTGACCACCTCATTTAAAGTCCCAAGGGCGACTCTTTCTTTTTCTGCATATGCATATAGGGATGGAGGTGTATCACTGGTAACTGCAGACCTTTTATCTTTATTTCTTCCACATATACTGTGCTTCTCTAGAGACTTTTGTCTCTAGGGTCATTTAAAAAATTACAGGCAGAGGTAGAGGCAGGCCCTTCTGCAGGGGTGGTAAGGGTAGGGCAGGAGCACCAGGCCGGAGCCAAAGTGGGAAGTGGCACAAGGTGCGTTAGATTACGTCAAAGGCCGCACCAGACTTGGTTGAGTGGCTCACCACCAACACCACCACCACCATGTACCCTCTCCATCAGAAGACATTTCCGATACGCAGCCATTCTTGGCATTGGATCAGGAAGAGGAGGTAGCAAGAGCCGCCACTTAGCAGTCTGACGACAGTACCCAGATCAGCCGGAGGAGGTTGGTCCCCGCTGTTGCTGCCTACTCCGAGATCTCTAATGCTAGTGGTGGGGAAGGTGACGTCGATGATGACGTGTCTACAGACGTCACGTGAGAGCCCACAAGAAAGGAAGAGGAGAGGAGTTCAGAGGGAGGGATGGACCAGCAGATAGGGAGTAGAAGCAGGCCGAACTTACATTGCACAGGAGGGACAAACCAGACTGCTAATGTATCAGGAGCGAGCCATCAACCATGTACGGTCACATCTGGCACTCCCAGGACGCCGTCCCATGGCTCCGCAGTGTGGGATTTTTTTAACGTGTCCGCTGCAGACAATAGTGTTGCCATCTGCAGCCTTTGCAGTCAACCCATAGGTCGCGGTAAGCCCAACACTCACCTAGGGATGACCGCTTTAAGAAGGGACCTGGCCTCCTATCACTATCTCCTGGCCGCCCAGTGGGAGCAACGCCATCAGAACCCACAAAGCCACACTCCAGGCTCTCACCGCCCAGCTTCTTCTTCTCCTCTATACTCACAATTGTCCTCCACTTCACCTTCCATCATGCTGTCCTCACGTTTTTCTGCAAAAAGGCAGGCTTCCGTAGCCCAAATGTTCGATTGTAAAAAAACGATGACGCCGGATAACCCTCTTGCCCAACGGTTGACCGATGGCTTGTCGGAACTGATAGCCCGCCAACTACTGCCATATAAACTGGTGGACTCGGAGGCCTTTCGAAAATTTGTGGCCATTGGAACACCACAATGGAAGGTCCCAGGAAGGAAATATTTCTCACAGAAGGGCATCCCAGAGCTATATGTTCAGCGGCAAGTGAATGTATCTCTGGCACACAGTGTCGGTGCCAAGATACATCTGACCACAGACACATGTTCTAGCAAAAACGGGCAGGGAAGGTATATAACTTTTACTGCCCACTGGGTGAACCTTCTGATGGCCGTCAAGCATGTAACCCGTGGCACCCATGGAGATTTGGTTTTACCGCCACGGATTGCATGCAGGCCTGCCTCTTCTTCTTCTCCTCCTCCTCCTGCTCCATCCTCCCTATCCTACTTGGCTGACTCCTCCTTTTCCGATGCTACCGTCTCTTCTGCTGCGCCGCCCAAGATCCCCAGAACCTTTTTGACCTGCCAGGTGAGACGTTGCCATGCTGTGCTTGCGACTGTTGTGCCTGAAAACAAGAGCCACACTGGTCCTGCACTCCTTTCAGCTTTGCGTTCACAGGCAGATCAGTGGCTAACACCACTCAATTTGACAGTTGGTAAAGAGGTGTGCGACATCGGTGCCAATCTGCTGAGCGCGCTGAAACAGGGTAAAATTACACACGTGCCATGCATGGCACACGTCCTGAACTTGTTCGTGCAGCAATTCGTTGCCAAATACCCTGGGGTCCAGGACGTCTTGCGGCAGGCCAGGAAAATCTTGGGCCATTTCAGAATATCTTACATGGCAACCTTCCCGTCAGAGGTCTTATTTGTGACTGCCCAACGCAATGGAACTCAACCTTGTACAGTAGGTGTTTGTGATATTGTGCTTTTAGCACGACAGCGTCGCGCTGATACTCGGCGACAGGGTGCCGAGATCTCCCCGACACCTCGCACTCACTGGAATAGTGACAGCACATCCCAGCAAGCGCGTCATAGAAGCGACGGGAGATCCGACTTGGATTCCCGCCAATTCTACACGTGTGCGGCGTTTGTTATGAATCCTGAGGGGGAAGTCCCCGCCGGATTTTAAATAAAAATCCGGCATGGGTCCCCCCCTCAGGAGCATACCGGGCCCTTAGGTCTGTTATGGGTTGTAAGGAGAGCCCCCCTACGCCGAAAAAAACGGCGTAGGGGGTCCCCCTACAATCCATACCAGACCCGTATCCAAAGCACGCTACCCGGCCAGCCAGGAAGGGAGTGGGGACGAGCGAGCGCCCCCCCCCCCTCCTGAGCCGTACCAGGCTGCATGCCCTCAACATGGGGGGGTTGGGTGCTCTGGGGCAGGGGGGCGCACTGCGGCCCCCCCACCTCAGAGCACCCTGTCCCCATGTTGATGAGGACAGGGCCCCTTCCCGACAACCCTGGCCGTTGGTTGTCGGGGTATGCGGGCGGGAGGCTTATCGGAATCTGGGAGCCCCCTTTAATAAGGGGGCCCCCAGATACCGGCCCCCCACCCTAAGTGAATGAGTATGGGGTACATCGTACCCCTACCCATTCACCTGCAAGAAAAGTGGTAAAAACACAAATAAACCACACAGGGTATTAAAATATTTTATTTTTCTGCTCCGGAGGCCTCCCCTGTCTTCTTTATTAGCTCTTTTACCAGGGGAGGCTTCTTCTTTGACGTCTTCGGGTGGGTGGGGGCCGCCGTCTGGTTCTCTTCCACCGCCGGGGGGGGTCGCTTTTAAAAAAGCCCCCACCCCCCGGCGGGTTTCCTCCGGCGTCTTCGGCGGGGCTCTTCTTCTTCCGCTATCCCGACGGGTCTTCTCAACTCTCCGGGGTTCTCCTTCTGTCTTCGCCGCTCTCCGTTGTTGACTCGGCGCACCCCGGTTCTTCGTCTCGCTGTCCGGTGTCTTCTTCCGTTCTGTACGTCTTCTCCTTCCGTGCTGTGATGAGTTCTTCTTCCGCGCTGTGACGTCATGTTCTTCACTTCTCTTCTTCTCCCGATGTTGACTCGCCGGTCCTCCTCGCTGAAATGACGGATGCGCGCCTTGCATCGGACCTATATAGGCCTCACAGTCCCATCATGCTCTGTACCTACCCATGTGATACCTACCCACGTGGTAGGTATCACATGGGTAGGTACAGAGCATGATGGGACTGTGAGGCCTATATAGGTCCGATGCACCCGCGCACCCGTCATTGCAGAGAGGAGCCGGCGACGTGTCAACACCGGGAGAAGGAGAGAAGTGAAGAACATGACGTCACAGCGCGGAAGAAGAACTCATCACAGCACGGAAGGAGAAGACGTACAGAACGGAAGAAGACACCGGACAGCGAGACGAAGAACCGGGGTGCGCCGAGTCAACAACGGAGAGCGGCGAAGACAGAAGGAGAACCCCGGAGAGTTGAGAAGACCCGTCGGGATAGCGGAAGAAGAAGAGCCCCGCCGAAGACGCCGGAGGAAACCCGCCGGGGGGTGGGGGCTTTTTTAAAAGCGACCCCCCCCGGCGGTGGAAGAGAACCAGACGGCGGCCCCCACCCACCCGAAGACGTCAAAGAAGAAGCCTCCCCTGGTAAAAGAGCTAATAAAGAAGACAGGGGAGGCCTCCGGAGCAGAAAAATAAAATATTTTAATACCCTGTGTGGTTTATTTGTGTTTTTACCACTTTTCTTGCAGGTGAATGGGTAGGGGTACGATGTACCCCATACTCATTCACTTAGGGTGGGGGGCCGGTATCTGGGGGCCCCCTTATTAAAGGGGGCTCCCAGATTCCGATAAGCCTCCCGCCCGCATACCCCGACAACCAACGGCCAGGGTTGTCGGGAAGGGGCCCTGTCCTCATCAACATGGGGACAGGGTGCTCTGAGGTGGGGGGGCCGCAGTGCGCCCCCCTGCCCCAGAGCACCCAACCCCCCCATGTTGAGGGCATGCAGCCTGGTACGGCTCAGGAGGGGGGGGGGCGCTCGCTCGTCCCCACTCCCTTCCTGGCTGGCCGGGTAGCGTGCTTTGGATACGGGTCTGGTATGGATTGTAGGGGGACCCCCTACGCCGTTTTTTTCGGCGTAGGGGGGCTCTCCTTACAACCCATAACAGACCTAAGGGCCCGGTATGCTCCTGAGGGGGGGACCCATGCCGGATTTTTATTTAAAATCCGGCGGGGACTTCCCCCTCAGGATTCATAACAAATGCCGCACACGTGTAGAATTGGCGGGAATCCAAGTCGGATCTCCCGTCGCTTCTATGACGGCTCTGTCTCCATCGCGGCAAGCCAGCTCGGCGCTGGCTCCCGCGATGGGGCTCGTAGGTGCTCAATCTCGCCGAGAAAGAGAGCGAGATTGACACAAAATCGGGTTCACCTACTGTATATGCTTGATAGGCTGCTCCAGCAGAAACGTGCAGTTAACGACTACCTGTACGAACTCTGCAGCTGGCTCAGTGGCTGCTCATGCGCGACTCATGCAGACTTCTGCGGCCATTTGATGAGATCACCAAACTGGTCAGTCGCAGCCAGGGCGCCATCAGTGACATCGTACCTTATGCCTTCTTTCTGGAGCGTTCATTGCGTCGTGTCATTGATCAAGCCATCGAGGAGCAGGAAGATGAGGAATTCGCAATGCTGTATGAATTCCCTGGGGGGGGGGGATACTCCACCTGAGACAAGTCAACAACGGGAGTCTGAAGGGGAGTCAGAGGAGGATGGTGCCGGGGCGGATGAGGAGGAGAAAGAACCTGCTTTAAACCTTTCTGGGATCCCTGGTGTTGTCCGTGGATGGGGGGAGGGGAACGAGGTTGATATTATCCAGTAAAATGTCTACACCGCTTCCAGTTTAGTGCAAATGGGGGCCTTCATGCTCCAGTGTTATAAGAGGGACCCCCGTATAAAAATCATAAAGGGCAAGGACCAGAACTGGGTGGCAACGTACTTGGACCCCCGGTGCAAACAAAATATGGTGGAAATGTTACCACCATCACAGAGGGCTATCAGAATGCAGCACTTCTAGGCCTTGCTTCGGGAAATGCTGCATTCTGCTTTTGCGTGCACTGGCAGAGGAATTTCCACTCACAGAGAAACAGTTGCGGGTACCAATCCAACAGCGCCTGCAAGAAGAGGGTGGTTTGAAGATGTGTTGTCTCTAATGATATGAGATCATTCTTTCAGCCGACCCATCGACAGCTGTCCTCCGGATCCAGCATCAGGGAACGCCTAGACCAACAGGTGTCCGACTACATCGGGTTAAAGGCCGATGTGGACACACTGAGAAGTGATGAACCCCTGGACTACTGGGTGGGCAGGCTTGACCTCTGGCCAGAGCTTGCACAATTTGCAATGGAACTGTTGGCTTGCCCCTCGTCCAGTGTCCTGTCCGAAAGGACGTTCAGCGCAGCAGGGGGGGTCGTGACCGATAAGCGCACTCGCCTAGCTCACGACAGTGTTGACTACCTCACATTTCTAAAAATGAATGAGGCATGGATCTCGGAGGAATTCAACACATGTGACCAGTGAACCATGTTTTATTCAAATTCCTCATGACAGGCCACAATAATCTGCCACCACCCATAACAATTCATGGTCCCTGTCTTAGGTAAATACAGCGACATAAAATGCCTTTTATGTCCGTTGAATGCCTTATTTTTGGGGCCTGCACTTATTTATCCTGTGAATGCCTAATGTACCTCCAGCCACAGAATACAAAGTTGTTTGCTGTCAGTTGAATGCCTTTGGGCTAATTTTTGGGGCCTGTAATGGGCGACACTTACTTCTGTATCCGGTGAATGCCTAATGTACCACCAGCCACAGAATACACAGTTGTTTGCTGTCAGGTGAACGCCTGTGGGCAAATTTTTGGGGCATGTACTGGCCGACACTTACTTCTGTATCCGGTGAATAGCTTAATGTACCTCCAGCCACAGAATACAAAGTTATTTGCTGTCAGGTGAACGCCTGTTGGCTAATTTTTGGGGCCTGTAATGGCCGACACTTATTTCTGTATCCGGTTTTTCACTTAATACTTCTGGTAGGTCAGTGTCCATGTTGTGGGACTATTTGTGCACAGCTAGTAAGTATTTTGTGGCTGCAAATATGACCTGCAGGTTTTTAATGTTCGCCTGCCATTAAAGTCAATGGGGCCCGCCGTGAACTTGCGGTTAGCGAGCATTTGAGAAAGTTTGCGGTTAGCGTTCGCGAACCCACCCCGTCAGATGTTCGTCCATCACTGGACCCCAGTAGTCCATGGCTGAAAATGGGGGATGTAGACCAGCTTGCTATCAGTTGATCAGAAATAGGAGAGAAGAATCAGGGCCCCAGATACCTAGAGCACAATTTGGCACAGACTTTATCTTTTAAGTACTTTAGTACAGATAAAAGACCTTGAAGCAGAGGCAAACTTTTTTTTACCTTCAGGCTGACCCCTGTAAAGCAACCTTAGTGGTCCACCTCTCAGTGAGGTTCCATCTCCAACAGCAGAGTAACCTCTGGCACTTTGTTTCCAGGCACCACTGTCTTCTTTCCAGACACTTATTCCCTGCAAGTTTCCTTGTCCCCAGAACCCTCCAGCAATAGGATCAACCCTGAACAGGCAGGTAACTTCATGCCTAGTTTAATAACTTATACCAAGCACAGAAAGAGCCTTCCAAGGCCACAGGCCTAGCTGAACAGCAGCACACCTAATACACACACCCTCCCCTGGCAAAAGCTGGAGGGAAGAAAACTTCACAACCACTGGCAACAAATCTTCTAGTGATTGACCAGAGAAAAACAGATATATTCATACTCCAGTCCTATCCCTTCCCCTCTCTATCTCCAAGGGCACTCTCTGATAGCAGGCAATAGGGATTAGCCCGATGTTCGAGTCAAACGTAAGTTCCACTCGAACATCGGGTGTTCGCTCGTTTGGCATAATACCAAATATTATGGGGCATTTGGGGCAAAATTGAGTGCCGCAGAATGCCCCATAATGCACTGCCAGATCTCAGTGCATTGACTACTTATGATTGGCCAAAGCATGCACCTGACCTGTATGCTTTGGCCAATTGCAGTACACTGCTGACAGAGCCATAATTCTCCAAAGGCAGGGTGCCTTTGGCCAATCATGTGGCTCAGGGGGTTAATGCCCTGTACACATGCCCAGGCCACATGCCTCCAACATAGGGAGGGTGTTTTGGGGGGCTTCATCCCCACAAACCTTGCCCAGTGGTTGTGAGGGTCTGTAGGCAGGGGTCTTATCAGAATCTGTACATTGTACACCCTACCCATTCACCAAAAACACTTTTGACAAATCCTTTATTTAAAAAAAGTGTCCCTCAATGTAAATCCATTGTCAATCATGGCGTCTGACAGTCCAGAGAAAAAAAAAAACTCTGCCTTAATGAGAGGTTTCCTACCGACTGCCGTCTTTTCACTTTAACAGCTGTTATATAGACAAGGACGGGGCCACCCGGTGACATAAACGGGCGACCCCACCTGCTCTGACGTCACATGACCTGGGGAACTGGTATTGATTTTGGGGGAGGGCCACGTCATTTAAAAAAAAACTAATTGCCGTGGAGTTCCCCTTGATATCCATACCAGACCTGAAGGGCCTGGTATGGACTGAGGGGAGGACCCACTCCATTTTTTTCAAAGATTTTTTTGTATATTGCTGGGATCCGACAATACATTACAGCTGCGATCAATTTTAAATTACATGTTTTCCTTTAGAAATTTCATTTTGCTGTGTACTATTAAAAACGTGAGAAACACGCGCTACTTTACAGGCAGACGAAGGGGAGCCCCAGGCACAATATTTAAAGGGATATATCATTTTTATTGTTTTCACTTTAAGCATTATTAAAATCACTGCTCCTAAAAAAGGCAATTTTAAAAACAATTTTTGCATTGATGCATGTTCCCTGGGGCAGGACCCAGGTATCCAAACACTTTTTATGGCAATAACTTGCATATGAAGCTTTAATATGAACACTTTTGATTTTTCACATTCGTGTCCTATAGACTTTAACAGTGTTTGAATGTTCGCACAAATTTATTGTCTGTTTGCATGTTCTGCTGCGATCCGAACAAGGGGGGTTGTTCGCCTCATCCCTAGCAGGCAATAGTAAACAATCAGACTGAAAGTGAGCAAACCAAAAAGGAACAGTGGCATTTATCAACTGAGTGCTAGCTGGCTACAGCCAGGCAGTACTTCATTTAATTATCCTGCTAAAGGCAAGGTGACTACACATAAATTATGTAATGACTCCATGAGGTTTATTCACTAAACTAAAATAGGCTGTTCATTTTGCAAGGAAATCTCACTTTGCAAAATTAGTAAATGGTAAATGTGGTGAAAATCCACTTTGCATGGAATACCCAGTCACGTGCTTGCACATAATTATGTGAAGAAAATAAGCAGAGCCTCATATCTTTCACTAAGTTAATGTAAAATTCCCTTGCAAAGTAAACAACCAACCTATTTGCTTAAAGTAAATCAACCTTATGTATGCAGTTTACAAATGAGACTTCTATGTATCTACCGTATCTATCAAAATCTCTATCAATGAAATATGTCATCCTAGTATACATTTTAAACATATTTCTAAAAATCACAGTTTTCTTTTTAGAAATGGCACTGTAGTGTTATATATATATATATATATATATATATATATATATATATATATATATATATATATATATATATATATATATATATATATATATATATATATAATGTCTTGCTATGCTTGTAGGATTTAGTGTGAAATGCCCCCTCTTCACATCAACAACAATCCATTTACTAAGTGTCACCTACTGTCCTTGACCTCTGTTCCTTTCCATGGTGTGAAAAATGAATAGTTTCCATATGCAACCAATAAACAGTGACAGCCCATGACAGCCTGTAGTGTCTGCAGCTTCTATCCCCTGTCTTTCAAATTAATTTCTAGCTGCTCACTGCATGGGAATATGGTTGAATGTCTGTGTACAGCACAGGAACTTGATTGCTAATGACACCAGAGAACTGGAGGCATGCAATATACAGTAAGTCATAGAATTATAGTGCACCAGTGGTTTTATTTAAAACGATATGTCCGAAGGAAAACACTAGGGAAGATAGATTATTTCCTTGTTTTTTATTTATACGTATTCGATCTTTACTGCATTTTAGAGGAGCTATGCTAGCTATTCTATTTCTATATTTTATACATATGCATGATGCCATGTCGGCTTTAAAAGGCTTGGCTGTGGGAAATTCACCTGGAAGAGGAAGGAAAACAAACCAATATTTATTTGAAAAGTCTAGATAACCAATACCATGTGACAGTTCTCTGGTAATTCAGCTAGCTATACAAAAGAATTTCACAGATCTATTTTAAAGGGTAAGTTCACATTATACATTTCCCCAAAAAGTTCCCAAGTACCACAGTATCCCCAATATATTAAAATGCTGTGCTCTTTTCCCCAAACAAATGCCTACCTATTTAGCTGCTGACACAGCTGTCCTCCCAAAACTGTCTCCCAAATGGCAGCATGTACCCAGCACCCAACATTTTTAGTAGGAGAGTGTATTGCACCCAACATTTTTTTGCAGGAGAATGTATTGCATTTGTGTAGGTTTCAAGCAAGGCCAGGGGTGCTTGTTTGTGGAATTTTGGGGTCGCATATCCAGTGCTGGGTGCATTCTTTCATCTGAAGGATGGATTGGGAAGTACAATTGTGTCAGCAGCTGAAGAGACACATGACTGGGTAAAACTTCAAATTATTTAATAAGCGAAGTTTGCAATTTGAACACTTTGCTAAGCAATCAGGCTATATTAGTTTGGTAAATCAATCCAGTGTCCACCTTCCTTACCCTTTTTCTTCACTCACTGGGGTTAATTTACCAAAACTGGAGAGTGCAAAAACTTGTGCAGCGTTGCATAGAAATCAATTAGCTTCAGTCTTGAAGGTTTTTTGTGAAAGCTTAATTAAACAAGATGAAGTCGGAAGCTGACTGGCTACCATAACAATACTCAGAAAAAAATGCCACAACTGGAAGCGCTGAATGAAACTCCTATAGATGGAAAGCAATTGATCGCTTAGTCACTTGAAAACAATCTCTGATGATGCCAATGTAGTAAAAAACATTAGTAGGTTTATTAAAACAATGATGTGGAATGGTAAAAATCAACAAGTAAAACTCTCCTCACATGGATGGAATGCTTGATAAACATAGAAACCACTGTGGCAGTACCTTAACAAGCACTGAGGTTAACTCAAGCGCTTCCACTTGCCAGTCAACACAGTGGCCCACCCAGCTGCTTATCTGCTCCTCTCCTTCCCACGGCTACCCGCCATCCGCCACCAGTGTTCCAGGCCTGACAATCTGCTCCATCCACTCGGCTCTGCATTCATCCTCTCCCCTTTCAAAGTGGGGTTTATAAGCAAAACAACCTCCATTGTGAAGGGGAGAGGATGAATGCAGAGCCGGGTGGATAGAGCAGACCGTCGGGGCTGGAGCACTGGTGGTGGACATCGCGGCAGCACCCGTGGGAAGCAGAGGAGCAGATCAGCAGCTGGGTGGACCGCTATGTGGACTGGCAGGTGGAGGCACAGAGTGGACCTCACCGCTGGTTAAGGTACTGCCACAGTGGTTTCCATGTTGGTCAAGCATTCCATCTATGTGAGGAGAGTTTTACTTGTTGGTTTTTACCATTCCACATCATTGTTTTAATAAACCTACTAAGGTTTTTTACCACATTGGCATCATCAGAGATTCCATTCAGCTCTTCCAGTTGTGGCTGTGTTTTCTATACCCCTCCTGGTGTGGATATTCCACATAGCTGCTTTTTGGTCTCCCACAGGGCACCATACATTGATCCCAGGGGAACCTGTGTCCCAGTCCCCTAGAACCAGACTTATTGTTGTTTAATTGACTGGCTGCCATGCACAGCTGCAACAGATTTTGCATTCTCCAGTTTTAGTAAATCAACCCCACTGAGACTTATTTACTCAAGAATTGAGAATATTCACATATATTTCAGCAAAGGGATAGTACAGAGTTCATATTTAAATAGACATCTTGTTGGCAGGGAATGTGTGCACTCATGCCTATGTGCACGCTCAATAGCCAGATAGCGCGCCTTAGCCTGACAGTTGATACCATGTTCCTGACAAGTATTCCAACTATGGAACTCATATATTAAAAACTCCTTGGTATCTTAGCTCCAAACTAAAACGATACATATAAATGCTACAATTTTCAGGCAATTTAAAGATGTTCAGCCAACTGTCAATGGCAAAAACGAGTGGCAGAAATTTCCAGAAAATTGCTTTGCTTATGGACATAATAAGTAAGTAGAACTATAGGCAAAACTTTTTTTTTTCATTTTGGATGGATTAACCACTTAAGCCCCGGACCAATATGCTGGCTAAAGACCCAAGGTGTTTTTACAGTTCGGGACTGCGTCGCTTTAACAGAGAATTGCGCGGTCGTGCGACGTGGCTCCCAAACAAAATTGGCGTCCTTTTTCCCCACAAATAGAGCTTTCTTTTGGTGGTATTTGATCACCTCGGCGGTTTTTATTTTTTGCGCTATAAACAAAAATAGAGCGACAATTTTGAAAAAAATGCAATATTTTTTACTTTTTGCTATAATAAAAATCCCCCAAAAACATATATAATTTTTTTTTCCTCAGTTTAGGCCGATACGTATTCTTCTACCTATTTTTGGTAAAAAAATCACAATAATCGTTTATCGGTTGGTTTGCGCAAAATTTATAGCGTTTACAAAATAGGGGATAGTTTTATTGCATTTTTTTTTTTTTACTACTAATGGCGGCGATCAGCGATTTTTTTCATGACTGCGACATTATGGCGGACACTTTGGACAATTTTGACACATTTTTGGGACCATTGTCATTTTCACAGCAAAAAATGCATTTAAATTGCATTCTTTATTGTGAAAATGACAGTTGCAGTTTGGGAGTTAACCACAGGGGGCGCTGTAGGAGTTAGGGTTCACTGTGTGAGTGTTTACAACTTTAGGGGGGTGTGGCTGTAGGTGTGACGTCATCAATCGTGTCTCCCCTATAAAGGGAATGACGCGATCGATACGCCGCCACAGTGAAGCAAGGGGAAGCCGTGTTTACACACGGCTCTCCCCGTTCTTCAGCTCCGGGGACCGATCGCCGCACGGAGCTTCGAACCGGGTCGCGGGAGCACGCCGCGGGCGCGTGCCCCCGACCCACGACTGGGTACAAGTACAGGACGTATATATACGTGCTTGTGCCCAGCCGTGCCATTCTGCCGACGTATATGTGCAGGAGGCGGTCCTTAAGTGGTTAAGGGAGGGTTATAACCCCATATCAGATTTTATTTTTGCTATCTGTATCCCATGGCAGAGATTTCCCTTCATTTCCTGTCCCATAGCCAAACAGGACATCAAAGGAAATTCCTGAAAGTTAGGGGGAATTTCTTGGGGACCCCTAGGTCATCAAAACAAATGTCCCCATTGGAAGATTTCCCCTCTATTACTTTTCTGGACACAACCGAACATTTTAGATTTTCTTTGCTTTAACTTTTATTGATAATGGTAAACAGGACGGATAGAGAGAATAAATCTTCTTAACAGGGGCACAGACAGCAATAAAAACTGATAGGGATTCTAATCCCTCTCCACTCAATCCAAAAAAAAAAAACGAATAAAAAAGTTTTGCCATTAGTTGGCTGTGGGACCTGACAGGTGCTGTATACTGTTAATAACCATAGTACATCACCTGAACAAAGAGGAGCATAGGGCATATGTTCCTCTATAAAAGTATATGGAGCATGTAGAAGGACCAGAATATAAGATGAGTGACAATCCCAATACTGATGGCCTGAGAACCATATTAAAAACAAGATTTGTTTTAAATATAACCAACATAACTTTTTGATAAGTGTATTGTATAAATTAGCTAATAATGCAAAATATAACCATGCTCAGTAACATGTCACCATTCTCATCTAGAGCTCATAATTTTGGAAAAATTCGGAGTTCAGTAATTTTTTGGTTGACGTTTCGAATTCGCACCACACCAGAATGTAGGTTGAGTTTTAGGGGCATTCACACCCAATAAGCATTCTATAAACTAGAACAGAACATTGAAAATTTTAAATCTTTTAGGAACATGGGTGATAGGTGTTTATTTATGCCTACAATCTTTATATAAACACTAGTAAAGTAGAACGAGAGTGAGAAGGATCCTTGGGCGCTTCCTTGATCAGTTTATGGTGCCTTTAAACTAGAACAGTAAAAGTAGGTAATAAAATTGAGCAGCATGTATATAAAATGACTGGGAATCAGCTCCCCCTCTCTGCCTCCTCCCCCAAGAGAGAAATAAATCATCCATTTCTCTCCATTAGACTGACCGCTTGACTTGCTTGTAGCTTTAATTCACTCTGCAAGCTGTTAGGGATAAATCATGCTTAATGCTCTTGGGAGACATATTGTCTGTATATATATCTGTCATGAGAGAGTGTATTGGTGGCTATATATGAAAGGTGGGAAACATGATGAGCTATAGGTGTTAACCTAGACTGTTGTGACCTGGGACAAGTCCGCCTGATTCTCACAGTGCCAACCAGTGATTTTTATTTATTTTGACCGTGATATGCTTGGTATTATAGTCATGGTCATAATTAAACACCCTTAATAAGGTCATAATATGTCATGCTAATTGCTGTTTTTTATCAGACAGACTGCTTATCTACAACTTTATTTTTTTGTGAAAGCAAAAATTGCAAAGGCTTGGGTCGTTTTATAACTAGCTTTTTTAGGTTAAAGCAGAGCTTTTTATTTACCTGTAGCACCCCCAGACCCCCGGAGGCATGGTGGGAACCTCCAGAGACAGAGTGGGCTGACATTCCACCTCAGGGGTAGATTAATTAGGCAGAGCAGGACATAAAGATAGATGGGCGACAGTCACTTTTAGGTGAGACACTAAACCTCCATGCACTTAATCCTGCCTCCAGTAATGATCAGCAGCACCAGGTCTCAACACCGTGACTCAGCGACAGACCTAAATACATCCAGGCCCTTTCAGGAAATCAGGCTTAAAGCAGAAGCTCCGTTAAATGCACCCTCCCCAGGCCAAGGCTTGGGGGGAAAAAAGTTTGCATCTGCAAACTTCAAACATTTTTACCCTTTCCCATAATGCCCCACTGGCAAAGGAAACTCCTATTGGCAGGCTTGGAAAATCAATGAATATTCATAATCCAGACTTATTATGTGCTTTCTCACTAATACCAGAGGTGACAGTGCCAACTACTAAAAGAATGGAGAACTGACAGCACAGCTAAACTTAGGGAGAACTGAACAAACTGCAAATTGGCATTGGCTGACTGCGCCCATGCAGAATACATGCCTGCGTAAGGCAGGGTTATATACCTTTTCTCTGCAAATTATAAATTGATCTGGGCAGCTGTCATTTTTTATGAGTTTGTTGCAAACAAATACAGTGGGTCTTCAGCTGCCTTGAGCCTCCAAGGCATATGTCTTCTCAATGTATTCATTGCCATATGTATGTTCCGAGGTAGGAGCTCTGATAAACTGGCCTTACACCATGATTTGAATACCACATCATGTCAATGTCTGGATTTTCATGGTACTTCCGGATTAACAAGTGTATGCCCATAACACTGGTGTAAGGTCAGCTATAGTTTACATAGGCCCCGCGGAGTTAAGAGAAGAAAGCATAAATGTAAGGCCGACATGACAGGGTTAAAGATGAATTGGCACAGAAAAAGGGCTTCTGGCAAGTTGAAAGTATTATTTGAAGAGTACTCACGTGATTGGTGGAGAGTACTGTAGAAGGTGGGGCTGCAGTAAGGGGATCTGTAGGAGGGTCTTGGGTAGTCATTAGTCAGAGGAGAGCATGCTTGGGGCAACGGCCCACCCTCTCACCCTTATTGAGTTCCATGGCTTGTTGGATGCGGTTGGGACCAGGATGTTTCGAGGTTTAGTCGAATCCGGTGGGGGATACAAGGTCCTGCCATGGGTTTTTGAGTATGAAAAAATGTACATTTTGTCCTGGGTACGACCCCTATTATAATGGCTAGTGGTATTTACGTGTAGTTGTTTGTCTCTGAGTCAGTGTTTATTGCAGGTGGAGGTATGAGTAGCTGATGCCCACAAGGACCTTGTGACTCTTATTTTGGTAGAATATACTGGATGTTTATATGTTTATATGTTTATATGTGGATATGTTTATAAGTTATTTATAATTGGTTAATAATAAAAAAGAGAACCGTCAAATAAATTCTCCTGACTAGGAGAATTTACATCACAAGCTCAGCCATGCGTTTTACTGGCATGCACTCTTAAACTACTCTCTCTACCTCTGGTAGGCTCTACTATAAGACTCATGTTTAAAGTCTGTATAACTACAAAAGTGGCAGACATAACATTTACTTCGTGCAAAATGAGTAGTGCTTGCTACAGCCTACTGATCGTCTTCAAAGGAACCTATTACTAGTGCCTACTTGTCTCTTAGACCAACAAACAACCAACCAACTCACATCACTCATGGGCACGGTAGCCATCAGGAATTATGGGGCACAGCTTCAGGCACCGGGGGGGGGGGGGTGTGCTGCCGCCTGAAATTGAGAAGCGGGGGGGGCTGCCGCAAATTGAGAAGCGGGGGGGGGGGCCTTTACAAAAAAATGACGAAATAAAGAAACCTCTGGGCCCTATATATATTTTTTTAAAAAGGGGGGTTGCCATCTGGGGCCCTGGGGACCTCTGGGCCCTTTAATAAAAAGAATATGTATATATAGATATATATATATATCTATATATATACACAAATTATTATTTTTTTTTATAAAAATAAATTACAAAAAAAGGGGGGTTGTCATCCGGGACCTCTGGGCCCTTTAATAAAAAAATAATAAAAAAATATATATAAAAAAAATAAAACAAACATTTATAAAAAAAATAAAAAAAGGGGGTTGCCATCCAGGGCCCTGGGGACCTCTGGGCCCTTTAATAATAATAAAAAAATATATATAAACAAAAATAAAAAAAAAACATTTATAAAAAAATAATAAAAAAGGGGGTTTGCCACATGGGGCCCTGGGGACCTCTGATCTATTTAATAAAAAAAAAAAAAAAAAAAAAATATATATATATATATATATATATATATATATATATATATATATATATATATATATATGTGGTCTGGGGGGGGTGGGAAGAGGGAGGGGGGATAAATAAATAAATAACAATCCAATTAAAGGGGGGGCAACGGGGAAGGAAGGGGAAAGGGATGGGAAGAAGACTGGGGTGTAAAGAAGAATTTAGAAGCCTAAGAGTTGGGATGATGGGGGAGGGACATTGGCAAAAGTCTGCTTTAAATTAAGGGTTGACTAGGAAGAGATATCGGCTCCTGCGCAAGACCAAGAAAACAAAAACCTTGTATGTGGGGCACCTATTCACACACAACACAAATGACGATCAAGGGGAGCAAAATTACACATAGTCACATACTGTCATCTATATAAGTGAACACTAGGATGCGGAAGGGGTAGGGTGGGGTGGTTTTTCTTTTTTCTTTTTTTTTTTTTATCACGGGAAAGAGAGTAAAAATTAGTAAAGGAAGACACGGGTAGAGGGAGGAAGAAGGGGAGGGGGTGGGGTGGCTGGGTTCAATTAACAAACCAACAAACAAATAAACACTATAGGGGGAAGAGAAAGAGTTAAGAACACTACAGTAAGAGAGGGTTGGGGGGAAAAGGCGAAATGGGGGGGGGGGAAGAAATATATAGATAATTTGTTTTTTTTTTTGTTTTTTTGGTGCACCACATATTAGGGATTGTTTTGAAATAAGTGAGAAGTTTAAAGGAAGATGAATACCTGGGAAGAAAGTCAGGTTGAATCGGAAGCAGACCATGCGGGCAGTTAACTCCCCCGACTTAATCTGGAAGATTCCTGAGAGTTCTCGGAATCTTAATCTTTTCCTTCTCTTTTCCTTTCGTATGTTTTCCCTTTTTGGTTTGGGTTAAAGAATCTTCCAGAGGGTAGGAATAAAAGAAATGTCATCACTAGGGGATTGTAATAAATTGGATGAGGAGAGGTGTGGAACACTCAATATAGGGGGACCCGCGACCTCACTCCACCATACTAGTAGGAGGATATAAAACCCTTCTAGAAAAATAATGTGGTTGAAAGGTAATTAAATTTGATTTAAGGAATTAAGTACATACTTCTGAGAAAAAAGACATCTTCGAAATTAATATCCTTCTATGATAAGGAAGGGGCTGGGTAAATGGGGCTGGGGAGGGTTGAATTCAGGGGGGGAGTGGGGTGGAGGGAATTTGAGGAGAGCACCTCTGCCACCTTAGGCCAAACCCCCAACTAGGTTTTGCACCCACGGGAACCGTAAGTGGTGAGGTCCCGATGCGGGTGCCTCTCTTTAGGGGTCGGGTAAGGGGGGGAGGGAGTTAGTTGTGTTATAGGGGGAAGGGAGACTTAAAGGTTTTTTTTTTCCTGTTTCTTCTTTTTCTTCCTCATTGCTCCGGCCTCCCTCCGTATCTGGGCCCCCTCATACAAGATGGAAGGAATAAGGGTAACTACTATCAATGCTAAGGGACTAAATATCCCGGAAAAAAGGAAAATGCTTCTTAATGAGCTTAAACAAACCCGTACAGATGTAGCATTTATACAGGAAACTCATTTTAAGGTAGGCGGACTACCATACTTACAGAATAGATTTTTCCCATGTACTTACAATGCATATAACCGAATATCAAAATCTAAAGGGGTGTCTATTCTAATTTCCAATCAAATTGCATGGTCCTTGCTGGACAAATGGGTAGACGGAGATGGACGCTTCTTATTCTTAAAAGGAAGCATTGGGGGCGTGAAGGTGAAATTGGCCACCGTATACGCTCCCAATATGTATCAAGATACCTTTCTGACTAAAACCTTAGCCAAGCTTGCCAGATTTTGGGAGGAGACCTTAACATACCACTTGATCCTAAACTGGACACATCAACTGGGTCTTCATCCACACCACCGGGCACCAGGAGGGGAGTCATGCGGAAGTTGCAAGAGATGCAATTGGTGGATGCCTGGAGATTACTACATGGAGGTGAGAGAGATTATACATTTTTTTCCAACCCGCATCAATTGTACTCCCGCATAGACCTCTTTCTGGTGCCACACTATCTACTGACAGTAGTACATGATGTAACCATTGGGACACTATATATTTCCATATCAGGCAAAGCTTCCACCCCGGGGTGCCGCTGGCGTCTGAATGAAAGTTTGTTGCAGATTCCCGAAATTCAGAAAGATGTAGAAAAGGAAATAGAAGCATATTTCCAGACGAACGACACATTGGGGCATGACCCAGGCATGGTATGGGAAGCGCATAAGGCAGTAATGAGAGGGGTGCTGACAAAACATGGCGCCAGATTAAAGAAAGCACGAGAGGCACAGGTAGTGAAATTAATAGAAGAAATCCAGACATTGGAGATCCAACATAAGGCAGCACAGACACCACTTATAGGGAAAGAGTTGGGGCATCGGAGGAGACAACTGACAGACCTACTTAGGTATAAAGCAAAAGCAGCAATTCAGGAAGGAAGGAAAGTAACGTATGAACTAGGGGATAAATGTAGCAAAGTCCTAGCAGGGAAGTTGAAGGAAAAGGGGAAGACAGTATACGTGCCCCATATAAAGTTGAAAAATGGACAACTAATCTCACTCCCCAGAGATATAGCACAAAGATTCAGAGGGTACTATTCCTCCCTATCTCAATAGAAGAGCTAAAAGCAGTAATGGAATCGGTCAAACAAGGGAAAGCCCCAGGCCCAGATGGGTTTACCATTCAGTATTATAAATATTTTTTCCCTATATTAGGGGTGCATATGAAAAAATTATTCAATGAGATTGGCCAGTCTGCACTGATGGCACATATTTCGGTTATCCCGAAAGAAGGGAAAGATCCGGCGGAGTGCGGGAGTTACCGTCCAATCTCATTGTTGAATATAGACCTAAAACTTTTTACTAAACTGTTAGCTTCCGGACTTCAGCCCTTGTTGAAAAATTAATACATTTGGATCAGGTTGGCTTTGTCCCTACCCGGGAGGCCAGGGACAATACTATTAAGGTTCTCAACCTAGTCCATTTGGCCAATGAAACAAAAACACCTTCTATTTTTCTAAGTACGGACGCGGAGAAGGCTTTCGATAGGGTGAGTGGGGACTTTATGTCTGAAGTACTGGGATATGGGACTGGGGGAGTATATGCGAAGATGGATAGCGGGCATTAGTTAAAGTAAATGGAATACTCTCAGAACCGATTAAAATCTCAAATGGAACGCGACAGCGTTGTCGGTTGTCCCCAATGTTATTTGCCCTCTCACTAGAGCCTCTACTAAATAGAATTAGGCAAAATCCTGACATCAAGGGACTACATATAGGGCACCGGGACTATAAAATCTCTGATTTTGCAGATGACCTGTTGTTCTCTATATCAAGTCCCCAAGTGTCACTACCAAATCTGATGAAAGAAATAGATGAATATGTGAAATTAGCGAATTTAAAAATTAACTATGTCAAATCAGAGGCAATGGGGGTGGCACTCCCACTGGCAGTGCAGCAAGCTATACACCCTAATTTTAAATTTAAATGGGTAAGAACAGCCCTAAAATATCTAGGGATATATATACCATCAAGACTAGAAAAGCTTTTTGAGGTAAATTTTCCCCCGCTGGTGAAGACAGTTAGCTCTCTGATGGAAAAGTGGCAAAGGGGACTTCACTCATGGTTTGATCGGTGTAATATCATCAAAATGAGTATATTGCCAAGATTTCTGTATTTGTTTAAAGCAATATCCATACAAATTCCTGTTGCTTTTTTTCGTCAGGTAAATACGCTCTTCACTAAATTCATATGGGCCAATAAACGACCTAGGATTAGCAGAGGGCAGATGATCCTGCCCAAGTGTTACGGAGGTCTGGCAGTACCAGACATAACTAAATACCATCAAGCGGCGCACCTGGGTAGGGTCATAGACTGGTGTAGAAATATGGAAATAAAATTATGGGTAGAACTGGAGCAGGAGGTAAGCCAGCTGCCCTTGAGAAGAGCACCATGGTGCTATGTACAATTATCAGACCTACTGAAAAAACATCCTATTATAGGCTCGACATTAGCTATAAGCTTTAAATTCTGTCAGAATGGCAAACACTCATCAGTGTATTCTCCACTATACCCAATATTGGGCAAACCAAGCTTCCAGCCAGGAATGGAGGGAGGGGCCTATAAGAAACTTAGAGAGAGGGGACTTATGCAGGTCTCACACTTCTTGCATTCTGAATCTTGGCCAATAGCACCCCCAGAAAACTATGAGGTATTAGCTATGAGAAAATGGGCAAGGGACCTTGATCAAAACCTCACTCAGGCCTAACAACAGAAGATAATTGATCGCTCTATGAAAACATCAACCTGTACCAGAACTTTTAAATAGGTGGTATTATACACCGGCGAGATTAGGCAGGTATTTCCCTGAAATTCCAGATAAGTGTTGGCGATGTAATAAGGAACAGGGAACATTGTTCCATATATTTTGGACATGCCCTAAGATCAGGAATTATTGGTCAGAAGTACAAAGGATCTCCCAATAACTTACACCCTATCCAGTATTGGATGATCCCGCTTTTTTCCTATTACATCTTTCACAGATCCCAACAAGGACATATACAAACTTGGTCATCTGTCACCTGATTAATGAAGCCAAGGCAGGTATTGCTCAAAATTGGAAAAACCCTAGGCCACCCACGATTGTAGAATGGCTCCATAGGGTTAGACACGTGGGGGCCATAGAAGACTTGGTGCTTTTGGCGCAAGACAGAAAAGAACAATATAATAAAACTTGGAGGGCATGGAATATATTTGTATATTCAGAAGAGGGGAAGAGATTACTAGGGAATTTAAATGGGGAATAAGTCAGTCTATATTTTATTATTAAACTGAAGGCCCGGTTTCTTGAAAGGAGGGGGTAATATGGAGTGGAGGAGGTGGAGGAGGAAGGAGAGAGGGAGGGGGGGAATTTTTATTTTTTTTGGGTGGGGAAGGGGAGGATTGGGGGAGAGAGATAGGGGGTATAAAGAAAAAGGGATGAGTAGGTTGAAACCCGATATTTAAATAATATGATCAGCAAGAATTGGAGGGTTACTTAAAGTCTTAACAAGGAGGGCATAGATCCCAGCCTGCCGTTACTGGAGGATATAGGCAGAGTGGGCGAGGTAAATACAAGAATGAATGAGGAATGAGATGTATATAAGTGTATAAGTAAGGGGAACTATTGTAACACGCACTTTCAACTATTGTAACAAACTATTTGTACGCCCCTTTTGTTTTTGTGGTTATCTGTTTTTTCTCTTGGAAAATATAAATAAATAAATAAAAAAGATGGGTAGGTACAATTAAGGAAGAATTTAGGCAGAAATAGGAAGGGAATGTACCTTAGGTTAACAATAGTGGTAATATTCTAATTAGGCATTTTTATTTTACTTTTAATTTTCCTTTGTTATTTGGGTTTATATTCTTAATAAAGTTGAGCAAACCCGAACTTTAAAGTTCGGGTTCGGTACGGACTTTGGGTTTTTCCTGACCCCGGACCCGAACCCCAATAATTGGAAAAAGTTTGGGTTCGGGATCGGCATTCGGGGAAAAAAATGCGCGGAGGTCCCCGCAAATTCAATAACCAGATCCTTTAGGTCTGGTATGGATATTAAGGGGAACCCCGCCATCAATTTAAAAAAAAATGACGTGCGGTTCCCCCTAAATATCCATAACCAGACCCGTTATCCGAGCACGTTGACCTGGCCGGCCGCAGAAAAGAGGGGGGGACAGAGTGCGGCCCCCCTCTCCTGAACCGCACCAGGCCACATGCCCTCAACATGGGGAGGATGTCCCCATGTTGATGGGGACAAGGGTCTCATCCCCACAACCCTTGCCCGGTTGTTGTGGGGGTATGCGGGCGGGAGGCTTATCAGAATCTGGAAGACCCCTTTAACAAAGGGGACCCCCAGATCCTGACCCCCCCCTGTGTGAAATGGTAATGGGGTACACTGTACCCCTACCATTTCACGAAGGAAGTGTAAAGTCTTGTAAAAAAAAACACACACGCCGTAGAATAAAGTACTTTATTAAAAAAAAAAAAAACTCCAGCGGTGATAATTCACTCGTTCCCGGCTTCCTGCGTTGTGGTGACCCAGCGACGGTAGCGGTTGATCTCCAGCGATGAGAAGATCCTGCGACAGGTGATCTCCGCTCCAGCGATGATCCATCCAGAGAGCATCGCCGACCTCCTCTCATCGCTGGACACAGCCCAGCGAATGAGCGGCTGAAGCTGTGACATTTCTTATATAGGGGAGGCAGGGCCACCCGTCACGTGACCCCGCCCCCTCTGACTGGAGGTTTTTTTTTTTTAATAAAGTACTTTATTCTACGGTGTGTGTGTTTTTTTTACAAGACTTTACACTTCCTTTGTGAAATGGTAGCGGTACCCCATTACCATTTCACACAGGGGGGGGTCAGAATCTGGGGGTCCCCTTTGTTAAAGGGGTCTTCCAGATTCTGATAAGCCTCCCGCCTGCATACCCCCACAACCACCGGGCAAGGGTTGTGGGGATGAGACCCTTGTCCCCATCAACATGGGGACATCCTCCCCATGTTGAGGGCATGTGGCCTGGTGCGGTTTTCTAAAAGTCTGTGTCCCATTGACTACAATGGGGTTCGGAGTTCAGGTTCGGGTTCGGGTTCCCGAACCCAAACTTTTTTTTTAAAGTTCGGGTTCGGACCCGAACCCGAACATCCAGGTGTCCGCTCAACTCTAATTCTTAAGCCTATGAAGTGTTAATTTGATATGTTGTAGGTCTTAATTGCTGATTGTATCTATTTTTTCCAGTCTGGTCGGATGGCTAGTAGTGTTGCTCACGAATATTCGCATTGCGAATATTCGACTCGAATATAGCATATTCGAGAAATCGCGCTATATTTCGAAATTCGCGGTGAATATTCGCAATTCCGAATATTCGATTTTTTACAATTTTTTTTTTGAACCAGATCACATCCTGGATATCTCCATCGACGTCTAAAAGCATTGCTGGTATCATTAGAGTTCCTGGGCCGAGTAGCTGAAGCGTTCATTGAATTTTCCAGAAAGATCGCAATGCGATTATTCGGCAAACGCAATATCGCGCGATTACTTTCCTCGCCCCGATCTTCCGCATCAGAGCGATTTTTACAGTTTCATTTTTAAAACAGATCACATCCTAGTGATCTCCATAGACGTCTGAAAGCATTGCTGGTATGATTAGAGCCATTGGGCCGAGTAGCTGAAGCGATCATTTTATATTGCCGAATATTCGCAATGCGAATATTCGGCAATAGGAATATTGCACGATTATTTGCTCCGCCCTTTTGCATCAGAGCCAATCAGAGTTCTCCTTCCACACTCGTCAGAGGTTAGCAACCAATAGGAACCTGCCTGCATGGACATTATATAAGCTCACTCCCAGCACCATTTCATTGCAGATTCAGAAGCTGGCTATAGAGTGTGGAGGCTGTTTCTGTGTTCCTGGTTTCCTGTGTCTTTGTTCTTGATTGATTTAGATCATCACCAGCATTGCTATTTAGTGATTCCAGTGGATCTTTTCCAGTATATCAACTGCTTTTTTCAAAGCAATAGACCCAAGAGCTTTTTTCAAAGCTACGTTTTGTGCTGTTTTGTGCTGTTTTTTTCATTTGTGTTACTGTTTGATCCTGCAATCCTCGCTGTTCAGTGATATTTGCTAGAGATTTCAGAACACATTTTGCTGAGCTTTCTAAAAGAGCTTTTCTAAAAGCTAAGTTTTGTTCATCTTGTGTTACTGTTAGATCTTGCAGGTTCGCTGTTCAGTGATATTTGATAGGCATCTCAGTTCACATTTTGTTTAGTTTTTCCTAAAGAGCTTTTATAAAAGCTAAGTTTTGTGTTCAGTTTAGTTAAATTTTGTGTAGTAAGTGTACACACTGTTAGTGTACATTTATTTCATCTAGCTTAGCTTAGTGTGTGTTTAGTGTCTGTGTTTTGTGTTTAAAAAAAAAAAAAAAAAAAAGTTAGTGTTTGTTTAGTGCTTTTTTTTTTTTCTTTAATTTTGTAGTCCTTGTCTGGTGTACTACTTTTCTTATAGTTTAGTAGCTGTCTGTGTACGTCTTTGTCTGCGTGCCTGTCTTGTAAAAAATACACAAAAACACATTTTGTTCACATTTCCCCCCCCCCAATAAAGTTTACCCCCCCCACACACATATCAGCAATAATGAGCGGCATCCGTGGCCGTGGCAGCAGGGGTAGGGGAGTTACTCCCAGTGCTGGATCGCTGCCAGCACGAGGTACCTCTCGTGCCCCTACTAGTGGTAGAGGATCGGGTGCAAGGGGAGTACGCCTGATCCGGGAGTTCTTCCCATCGGGCAGCCGCCCGATATTGCCATCTCAGGCTCAAGTAGTGGTGGACTACATGGGGCACAGCAGTGCCACTGAGTCGTCGGTCCCGACTCACAGTAGTACCACCATTACACCGGTGCCTGTACTACCCCCCCCAGCCCCCAAGAGTCCAGCATCTTACTGTTCGACAGCGACAGTGAGAGGGATCTCTTGGGGGAGGCCATGCATCAGGCAGACCTCCAGCTCTGTCCTGATGGTCAGGACCTTTTTGAAGGGATGGATGAGGAGGATGGGATACCTGCTGGCAGTATCCCAGAGACATCCCTTCAAACTGGTGCTGCTGTTTTGGTGCAGGAAACAGCAGCACCTAGTCAGACCCAGGCGTGGGTGAGGGGACAGCGGAGCCAGGCTAGAGGCTCCATGTCAGGTGGTTCCCTCAGACCAACACATTTCAGCCCTTGGTCTGACATCTCTGGGGGCGAAGAGGGTGACCCATCATGGTTGCCATCTGACGCGTCGGCTCACTACGTCAGTGACGACGGGGAAGGTAGGCACCCTGGTGAAACGGTGCGCCAGGTCACCACCAGGGAGACCATCGTCAGGGTCTCCACTGGTGATGGCAGCAGGAGGTGTCAGGAGGAGGAGCAGCAGCAGCAGCAGCAGCAGCAGGCAGCTCCACCTGTGCGCACCGAGTCCCAGCAGGTGCAAGTAAGCGTCACCCCATCTGACAGGAGGGCGGTGCTGAAGTCACCTGTCTGGAATTACTTTACCCTGGTGGCAGACAACCCTACCGTGGCCATCTGCCGGATTTGTAAAGTGAGGGTGAAGAGAGGGAAGTGTTTGGCTCGGGTGGGTACCACAGCCCTGAACCAGCACCTGAGGATAAACCACTGGGCGGTGTATGACGAGATGAAGCGTGGTGGTGGTAGCAGCGCCACCACCACAAGTGAGCAGGGTACAGCAGCCCCTGCCACATCTTCATCTCTTTCCAGCAGGTCATGCCCCCCCGCTCCCTCTAGTAGAGGTACTGGTACCGGCAGCCAGACCTCTACTTCCACAGCACCCTCCGCGTCTGTGTCCCGCACTGCCGTCCGGCGCCAGGCGTCGATTTCAGACGCCTTTGACCGCACCACTCCCTTCCCCCCTGGAGACCGACGTGTGCGTTCCCTCAATGGGCTCCTGGCAAGGGTTATTGCCCAACATCTGCTGCCCTTCAACATAGTTGACAGCAACCCCTTCAGGCAGATGTTGGAGCAGGCCCAACCCCAATGGCGTGTCCCCAGCCGCCATTTCTTTGCCAGGACTGGTGTCCCTGCCCTACACCAGCACATTGTGCAGAATGTAACCCTGTCGCTGGATCACGCTGTCAGCGACAGGGTTCATCTGACAATGGATGGCTGGACCAGCAGGCATGGGCAGGGACGCTACATAAGCTTCACGGCCCATTGGGTTTCCCTCCGAGGCGTCGGTGAGGGATCGGCGGCAACCGATCTTGTGGTGCCGCCCCGGGGTGTCCAGGGGAGAACTGCTGGTCTCCCTCAAGCCACTGTCTCCGCAGCTGCTGAGCCTCCCAGCAAGCGCCCCCGTAGCTACTCAAGTGTGGGGCACGTGCGCTGTCAGGCCGTGCTCCAGCTTGTTAGTTTAGGGGACCGGAGACACACTGGAGAAGAAGTGCTGAAAGCACTTCAGGCTCAGGTCCAGAAGTGGCTGACACCCCGAAGGCTCCAGGCAGGTATGGTTGTCTGCGATAACGGCAGCAACCTACTCGCCGCCCTTAGTGCTGGCAGTCTGACCCACGTGCCCTGTCTGGCACATGTCCTCAACCTGGTGGTGCAGAAGTTCCTGCGCACTTATCCAGGGTTGAGTGACATTGTGGCAAAGGCGCGTAGGATTGCCAGCCACTTCAGGCGCTCCCCAACCGCTACCGCGTCCCTGTCCAAATTGCAGCGGAAGTACAATCTGCCCCTTCACAGGCTGATTGTGGACAGTGTGACGCGGTGGAACTCCACCCTCCACATGCTGAAGAGGTTGTGGGAGCAGCAAAGGGCGGTGAGGGAGTACCTGATGGAACTAGGCACTGAGAGGGCTTCACCACAACTCCCTTTCATCGCCTGTGCGCAGTGGGGGCAGATAAACCAGGTCTGCCAAGTGTTGTCCTCCTTCGAGCAGGCGACCAAGATGGTCAGCAGTGAGCAAATTGGCCTCAATAGCGTGCTGCCAATACTGTTCATGCTGGAGAGGACACTAGATCGCCTGCTCGAGGCTGGGGAGAGTGCCTTGGTGGAGCAGGAGGAGTCAGCAATGCTCCACCGAGACCAGGGCCAGGACGAGGAGGAGGAGGAGGAGGATGATGATGAAGAGGAGGAGGAGGTGGTTGCTGGTGTCGTCCCGGAGTCAGGGCCTGGTCAGGAGGGAGAGCCGGTGTTGGGGGCACCGATAGTCCGGGGGTTGGGCATGTCTGAGTTTGACCAGCAGCGCCTCAGGGATGAAGAGTCGCACCTCATTCACCTGGCCAGCATTGAGGAGTCACAGCGGGCTGTGCTCTTCCCCATGGCTGCCCACATGCTGAGATGCCTCAGGAGGGACCCCCGGGTTAAGACCATCAAGACGAGGGATGATTTCTGGATGGCCACCCTTTTGGATCCCAGGTGCAAGGGGAAACTGGAGCAGTTCATCCCAGCCAGCCGGAGGCAGCACCGGATGGAGGAACTGCAGGCAGCCATTGTCAGACGGTTGGAGCAGGCAACTCCCCGGCCTCCAGTTGTCCCCCCTCATCTCACCCAGCAGGTGGCTGCACCCAGCTGCAGCCGAGCAGGGGACCTAATGGAAGAGATGAGGATGTTCTTCCAAACCGAGCGACCCAGTACCAGCACCAGCAGCAGCAGCAGTCACCACCAGCGGCTGGCCCACATGGTGGCAGACTACATGGCGTCCGTCGGTGCTTCTGACAGTATGAGCACCGACGACCCCATGGAGTACTGGGTTGCCAGATTGGACACCTGCCGCGAGCTCGCTCAGTATGCGCTGGAGTTATTGTCTTGCCCCCCCTCCAGCGTACTATCTGAGCGGACATTCAGCGCGGCAGGTGGGGTGGTCACGGACAAGAGGACCCGTCTGTCCACAGACTCCGTGGACAGACTCACATTCATAAAGATGAATGAGTCCTGGATCGGCGGTGACTTTCTGGCACCCGTCGTCGGTTCAGGGCGCTGAAGGGTCCCTTGCCATGCATTCCCTGATGAAGCCCCGGACCTGATGTATTTACAGTGCTGAATATAACTATTTTAACATCAGAGAAAATCAATGTTAATATTTGGTACAGTAGGCTTTCTTTGCAATTACAGCGGTCAAACCTTTCTTGTAGTTTTACACCAGCTTTGCACACACTGGAGGAGGGATTTTGGCCCACTCCTCCACACAGATCTTCTCTACATCAGTCATGTTTCTGGGCTCTCGCTGAGAAACACGGAGTTTGAGCTCCCTCCAAAGATTCTCTATTGGGTTTAGGTCTGGAGACTGGCTAGGCCACGCCAGAACCTTGATATGCTCCTTACAGAGCCAATCCTTGGTTATCCTGGCTGTGTGCTTTGGGTCATTGTCATGTTGGAAGACCCAGCCTCGACCCATCTTCAAAGCTCTAACTCAGGGAAGGAGGTTGTTGCCCAAAATCTTGCAATACATGGCCACGGTCATCCTCTCCTTAATACAGTGCAGTCACCCTGTCCCATGTGCAGAAAAACACCACCAAAGCATGATGCTACCACCCCCATGCTTCACATTAGGGATGGCGTTCTTGGCATGGTACTCATCATTATTCTTCCTCCGAACACGGTTAGTGAAATTATGATCAAAAAGTTATATTATAGTCTCATCTGACCACATGATTTTCTCCCATGACTCCTCTGGATCAGTCAAGACAATTATGTCAGCAGTTATTTCACACCCTATATACTCTTATTAATAATGCTGTTCATCATGGCACCTCCTGCCCATGTGATATGACTCTGTATCAACTACTACTGTTAATACTACTACTGCTGCTTCTGCTGCTGCTGCTGCCGCCCAGTCAATACACCTATGTCAGCAGTTATTTGACACTCTATATACTCCTATTCCTACTGCTGTTCATCATGGCACCTCCTGCCCATGTGATATGACTCTGTATCAAGTACTACTGTTAATACTACTACTGCTGCTTCTGCTGCTGCTGCTGCCGCCCAGTCAATACACCTATGTCAGCAGTTATTTGACACTCTACATACTCCTATTCCTACTGCTGTTCATCATGGCACCTCCTGCCCATGTGATATGACTCTGTATCAACTACTACTGTTAATACTACTACTGCTGCTTCTGCTGCTGCTGCCGCCCAGTCAATACACCTATGTCAGCAGTTGTTTAACACTCTATATACTCTTATTCCTACTGCTGTTCATCATGGCACCTCCTGCCCATGTGATATGACTCTGTATCAACTACTACTGTTAATACTACTACTGCTGCTTCTGCTGCTGCTGCCGCCCAGTCAATACACCTATGTCAGCAGTTATTTCACACTCTATATACTCTTATTAAGACTGCTGTACATCATGGCAACTCCTGCCCATGTGATATGACTCTGTATCAAGTACTACTGTTAATACTACTACTGCTGCTTCTGCTGCTGCTGCTGCCCAGTCAAGACACCTATGTCAGCAGTTATTTCACACCCTATATACTCTTATTAAGACTGCTGTACATCATGGCACCTCCTGCCCATGTGATATGACTCTGTATCAACTACTACTGTTAATACTACTACTGCTGCTTCTGCTGCTGCTGCCGCCCAGTCAATACACCTATGTCAGCAGTTATTTCACACTCTATATACTCTTATTAAGACTGCTGTACATCATGGCAACTCCTGCCCATGTGATATGACTCTGTATCAACTACTACTGTTAATACTACTACTGCTGCTTCTGCTGCTGCTGCCGCCCAGTCAATACACCTATGTCAGCAGTTGTTTAACACTCTATATACTCTTATTCCTACTGCTGTTCATCATGGCACCTCCTGCCCATGTGATATGACTCTGTATCAACTACTACTGTTAATACTACTACTGCTGCTTCTGCTGCTGCTGCCGCCCAGTCAATACACCTATGTCAGCAGTTGTTTAACACTCTATATACTCTTATTCCTACTGCTGTTCATCATGGCACCTCCTGCCCATGTGATATGACTCTGTATCAACTACTACTGTTAATACTACTACTGCTGCTTCTGCTGCTGCTGCCGCCCAGTCAATACACCTATGTCAGCAGTTATTTCACACTCTATATACTCTTATTAAGACTGCTGTACATCATGGCAACTCCTGCCCATGTGATATGACTCTGTATCAACTACTACTGTTAATACTACTACTGCTGCTTCTGCTGCTGCTGCCGCCCAGTCAATACACCTATGTCAGCAGTTGTTTAACACTCTATATACTCTTATTCCTACTGCTGTTCATCATGGCACCTCCTGCCCATGTGATATGACTCTGTATCAACTACTACTGTTAATACTACTACTGCTGCTTCTGCTGCTGCTGCCGCCCAGTCAATACACCTATGTCAGCAGTTGTTTAACACTCTATATACTCTTATTCATACTGCTGTTCATCATGGCACCTCCTGCCCATGTGATATGACTCTGTATCAACTACTACTGTTAATACTACTACTGCTGCTTCTGCTGCTGCTGCCGCCCAGTCAATACACCTATGTCAGCAGTTATTTCACACTCTATATACTCTTATTAAGACTGCTGTACATCATGGCAACTCCTGCCCATGTGATATGACTCTGTATCAACTACTACTGTTAATACTACTACTGCTGCTTCTGCTGCTGCTGCCGCCCAGTCAATACACCTATGTCAGCAGTTGTTTAACACTCTATATACTCTTATTCCTACTGCTGTTCATCATGGCACCTCCTGCCCATGTGATATGACTCTGTATCAACTACTACTGTTAATACTACTACTGCTGCTTCTGCTGCTGCTGCCGCCCAGTCAATACACCTATGTCAGCAGTTATTTCACACTCTATATACTCTTATTAAGACTGCTGTACATCATGGCAACTCCTGCCCATGTGATATGACTCTGTATCAAGTACTACTGTTAATACTACTACTGCTGCTTCTGCTGCTGCTGCTGCCCAGTCAAGACACCTATGTCAGCAGTTATTTCACACCCTATATACTCTTATTAAGACTGCTGTACATCATGGCACCTCCTGCCCATGTGATATGACTCTGTATCAACTACTACTGTTAATACTACTACTGCTGCTTCTGCTGCTGCTGCCGCCCAGTCAATACACCTATGTCAGCAGTTGTTTAACACTCTATATACTCTTATTCCTACTGCTGTTCATCATGGCACCTCCTGCCCATGTGATATGACTCTGTATCAACTACTACTGTTAATACTACTACTGCTGCTTCTGCTGCTGCTGCTGCCCAGTCAAGACACCTATGTCAGCAGTTGTTTAACACTCTATATACTCTTATTCCTACTGCTGTTCATCATGGCACCTCCTGCCCATGTGATATGACTCTGTATCAACTACTACTGTTAATACTACTACTGCTGCTTCTGCTGCTGCTGCCGCCCAGTCAATACACCTATGTCAGCAGTTGTTTAACACTCTATATACTCTTATTCCTACTGCTGTTCATCATGGCACCTCCTGCCCATGTGATATGACTCTGTATCAACTACTACTGTTAATACTACTACTGCTGCTTCTGCTGCTGCTGCCGCCCAGTCAATACACCTATGTCAGCAGTTATTTCACACTCTATATACTCTTATTAAGACTGCTGTACATCATGGCAACTCCTGCCCATGTGATATGACTCTGTATCAACTACTACTGTTAATACTACTACTGCTGCTTCTGCTGCTGCTGCCGCCCAGTCAATACACCTATGTCAGCAGTTGTTTAACACTCTATATACTCTTATTCCTACTGCTGTTCATCATGGCACCTCCTGCCCATGTGATATGACTCTGTATCAACTACTACTGTTAATACTACTACTGCTGCTTCTGCTGCTGCTGCCGCCCAGTCAATACACCTATGTCAGCAGTTATTTCACACTCTATATACTCTTATTAAGACTGCTGTACATCATGGCAACTCCTGCCCATGTGATATGACTCTGTATCAAGTACTACTGTTAATACTACTACTGCTGCTTCTGCTGCTGCTGCTGCCCAGTCAAGACACCTATGTCAGCAGTTATTTCACACCCTATATACTCTTATTAAGACTGCTGTACATCATGGCACCTCCTGCCCATGTGATATGACTCTGTATCAACTACTACTGTTAATACTACTACTGCTGCTTCTGCTGCTGCTGCCGCCCAGTCAATACACCTATGTCAGCAGTTGTTTAACACTCTATATACTCTTATTCCTACTGCTGTTCATCATGGCACCTCCTGCCCATGTGATATGACTCTGTATCAACTACTACTGTTAATACTACTACTGCTGCTTCTGCTGCTGCTGCTGCCCAGTCAAGACACCTATGTCAGCAGTTATTTGACACTCTATATACTCCTATTCCTACTGCTGTTCATCATGGCACCTCCTGCCCATGTGATATGACTCTGTATCAACTACTACTGTTAATACTACTACTGCTGCTTCTGCTGCTGCTGCTGCCCAGTCAAGACACCTATGTCAGCAGTTATTTCACACTCTATATACTCCTATTACCACTGCTGTTCATCATGGCACCTCCTGCCCAAGTGATATGACTCTGTATCTACTACTACTACTACTGCTGCTGCTGCTCAGTCAAGACACCTATGTAAAAAGTTAATTCCCACTCTATATATACTCCTATTACCACTGCTGTTCACTGATACCACTGATAGTTAATTTATCCCTTAACTACCCCCATTTGTGAGGGTCGGGGTTTTCCTTTAAAGTCCCATGCAAATCAATGGAAAATGTATGTTCCCACATAACTTCTGTACGCCTGGAGATATTTCAATAATACCCGCTATACATATTACTTATATGCCAAATAAAAATATATAACAGTTAAATTAACCCTTACCAACACCCTTATATAAAAGATGGGTATATTTATATTACTATGATTTTCCTCCCCAAAAGGTTAAGATAGGAAGACCGGGCAACGCCGGGTATTCAGCTAGTAATAGTATAAAATGTTTTCGGTTATTATTAAGCTAGATGTGTTGATGTTGATGTTGATGTTGATGTGTTAGATGTGAAGTTAGATGTGTTTAAAAAACTAACAATTTCAATAAGAAATGAAACCTTTGCAAAATATAACATTTTTTATTAAAAAAAAAAAAAAAAAAATTAGGACATTAACTTCTGAAGCTCTGTCACCTCATCCATGTTTTTCGCCAGTTGTTGCACCAGTTGTTGATTTTGGCGCATCAAAAAAAGTATCTGCTGCTCATTTGCCATTACTCTCTGCGTCAGGTTTTTCATGGCAGCTTGTTTCACCTCTAGCTTTTTTAGAACTGTTAGGATATAAGAAAAAAACATTTGGATTTCAAAGACCGTTACGAAAGATTATTTTCAGCCACCATGGTAAAATGAGCTGTTTTTGTCTCCTTTGTTTTGTTCAGACGATCTCATGTTAAAAAAAAGGACTTGATGGAGTACACAGGATTACTATAACAACCCCACGCCTAACACAGGAATTTAGTGGGAATCTATATATATAAAACTCAACGTGTGTGTGCATGTATGTATGTATGTTCCACCATCACGTCCAAACGGCTAAAGATATTTACATGAAACTTGGCACACAGGTTACTTATATGTCAGCCACAAATATAGGATTGGTGGTTTAACCCTTACCCACCCCCATTTGCCTTGGTCAGGGTTTTTCTTTAAAGTCCCATTCAACTCTATGGGAAATACATGTTATTTCATAACAGCTGTAGATATTTCGATAACACTTGGTCACATGTTATCTATACGTCCACTTAAAGTATAGGATCGTTAATTTATCCCTTAACTAACCCCATTGGTGAGGGTCTGGCTTTTTGTTTAAAGTCCCATGCAAAGCAATGGGAAAAGTATGTTCCCACATAACTTCTGTGTTCCTGTCTGCTGTCCCATGTTTTTTTCCAACAGTACTATGAATACCTTGGCTGGTGGTGATATATGTTACAACAACATGGCGTCTTGGTTAACAACATCTGACCTTACATTAATTACATATGACCTTACATAACTGTCCCCAAGGGACCCGGGCTGGCTCAACGCGATTGCCACTGCGCTGACAAGCCATTCACCTCTGCAGCTAGGGGTTCGGATCCCGCTCTCGGCTACATGTGAATTGAGTTTGGTGGTCTCAGCTCGGCCCCCGGTGGGTGTGCTATGCGAGGTAAGCCTGCTCTTAGTATGCCCACCTCCCTCCCACAAAAACCACCACACTTACACACGCACTCGCAATTGGGTTAACATGCACGCACTCTGACCATGCGGTCTCTAAAAAGAGAGGCGAAGGACTAACGGGGCTGGTTGAGCGGGCAAATCCTCTCACTCCCTTATAGGGAGTCCCTCTGCCCCGTTGGGCTTCGAAGCGGAGCAGGTAGGACGGACTGTGTGGGAGGACCCCCTCACACCCGCCATTGCCACCCGGGGCATGGAGAAAGGTGGCAGATTACCTCTGGGGGAGGCCTGCCTACTCCCAACTCCTGCAGTCCGGCTCCTCTCTCGAGTACACGCACAAAATACACTTTAGGGGAAAAAAAACATAACTGTGACCAATAACTTACCAGGATGATATTTATTCCGGATACGCCTGACCCGGTTCATCTGGCGCCTCTTCAGGTCGGACCACTTTTTGAGGATCGCCATGCGAGTGTGTTCTTCGCCTAGTTCCTCAATCAGGGAGCTTATAACTCCCTGTTTTTCTTGCTGCCTCCGCAGCTCATCGTATCCTGTTTCCAGGAACTTCTGCAAGATGAAGAACAAAGTATATTGTAATACTTTTGTTGACAGCCTTATGGATATATGACGTAAATGTATGCTATTCAACAATTGGAAGCATTCTCGCCTTATTAATCAATGACAGGGGTAACATGACAGATTTTATATCCTGCCATTTCGGTCGCCACCTTTTTTACATAAATATAGCAGCCATTATCATTTGCATAATTATGAATATATTATTAACAACACAGGATACACGTATAGGGGAGATATGCGTTGCTAACTCTTTTCCCTGTCAGGAGCCTAACGCCCCGGGGGGTCAGAGACGGGACCTTTTCGGAGGACCACTGACGTATGCAACCGTCGCAGTTTTTTGTGATGTCACTCTTTAGGTGTGTGCAAATTTTTCCTTGCACCGGGTGGAGTTTTTGGGTTGTGTTTTGCACGCCACAGGCTTTTCAACAGAAAATAACCAGCTGGAGGCAGAATGGTTGCAAAACACTACGGGTTTGTTACCTAACTCTGGGTTTCAAGACCAGTCCAACTCCAGCTGTTGCAAAACTACTACTCCCATCAGCCACGGTCTGTCAGTGCATGCTAAGAATTTTACTTTTGCTGCATCTAGGGTGCCACAGTTTAGAGACCCGTGCATAAAGGCCTGAAAAATGGGGGCCTGCAGAACTTACAATACTAGAAGTGCCAGCATTCCCAGGCATGCTGGAAGTTGTAGTTCTGCAACATCTAAAGGGCAATATGTATTCGAACGTCCTTGGGCCTTGAGGACACTGAAGTCAGGACGTTCGCATACGTCCTATGTCCAATAAAATGTTAAATTCATTATGCTAAATAACAAGGAAAAGTGCCTAAATACACATTTGCCAACCAGGGTGTCTGCAGCTGTCCAGGCATGCTGGGACTTGTAGTTTTGTAAAAGCAGGAGACACATTTTTTGTGAAATACTAATATCTGATCATATATACTAACTTTTAAACTAGACTAAAATGCAGTTGAAGATAATGAAATAACAGTGGTCAAAATACTTACACAAATCAGCATCTTTTCCTCAGATACAGTGAAATTACTTCCAACCATCTTGCTCTGCGATTGCGTTGCGATCATAAAGTTGGAAACTGGCAAGGGTCCAGGAAATGGTCGCGTGTTGTTCGCGTGTTGATTGCGCTGCTTGGACCGAGATGGGTCCATATGGCTTCGGCTGTATGGACCACAGTAACTCTTTTCCCTGTCAGGAGCCCAACGCCCCGGGGGGTCAGAGACGGGACCTTTTCGGAGGACCACTGACGTATGCAACCGTCGCAGTTTTTTGTGATGTCACTCTTTAGGTGTGTGCAAATTTTTCCTTGCACCGGGTGGAGTTTTTGGGTTGTGTTTTGCACGCCACAGGCTTTTCAACAGAAAATAACCAGCTGGAGGCAGAATGGTTGCAAAACACTACGGGTTTGTTACCTAACTCTGGGTTTCAAGACCAGTCCAACTCCAGCTGTTGCAAAACTACTACTCCCATCAGCCACGGTCTGTCAGTGCATGCTAAGAATTTTACTTTTGCTGCATCTAGGGTGCCACAGTTTAGAGACCCGTGCATAAAGGCCTGAAAAATGGGGGCCTGCAGAACTTACAATACTAGAAGTGCCAGCATTCCCAGGCATGCTGGAAGTTGTAGTTCTGCAACATCTAAAGGGCAATATGTATTCGAACGTCCTTGGGCCTTGAGGACACTGAAGTCAGGACGTTCGCATACGTCCTATGTCCAATAAAATGTTAAATTCATTATGCTAAATAACAAGGAAAAGTGCCTAAATACACATTTGCCAACCAGGGTGTCTGCAGCTGTCCAGGCATGCTGGGACTTGTAGTTTTGTAAAAGCAGGAGACACATTTTTTGTGAAATACTAATATCTGATCATATATACTAACTTTTAAACTAGACTAAAATGCAGTTGAAGATGATGAAATAACAGTGGTCAAAATACTTACACAAATCAGCAACTTTTCCTCAGACTTAGTGAAATTGCTTCCAACCATGTTGCTGTGTGATTGCGCTGCGATCATAAGTTGGAAACTGGCAAGGCTCCAGGAAATGGTCGCGTGTTGTTCGCGCAATTGCGCATGCGCGATCGAAAAATCGCAATATGTATTTTGGTTAAAATATCATACATATTCGATTTCAGAGTGCTGCTACAGCAGTTTTCGAAATATCTGCAATCAATTTCGCATTCGCATGTTGCGATATTTCGATAAAATATCAGGAATATTCTGAGCCAATCAGAGCGCTCCTCCAGCATATCTCGAAATTGCGCAATAAATATCGCATTCGCATGTTGCGATATTTCGATAAAATATCACGAATATTCTGAGCCAATCAGAGCGCTCCTCCAGCATATCTCGAAATTCCGCAATAAATATCGCATTCGCATGTTGCGATATTTCGATAAAATATCACGAATATTCTGAGCCAATCAGAGCGCTCCTCCAGCATATCTCGAAATTCCGCAATAAATATCGCATTCGCATGTTGCGATATTTCGATAAAATATCACGAATATTCTGAGCCAATCAGAGCGCTCCTCCAGCATATCTCGAAATTCCGCAATAAATATCGCATTCGCATGTTGCGATATTTCGATAAAATATCACGAATATTCTGAGCCAATCAGAGCGCTCCTCCAGCATATCTCGAAATTCCGCAATAAATATCGCATTCGCATGTTGCGATATTTCGATAAAATATCACGAATATTCTAAGCCAATCAGAGCGCTCCTACCGCAGTTATTAAAAAATCGCAATTATTTTCGCATTCGCAATAGCGAAAAATCGCAATCAATTAATTTCGATAAAATATCACGAATATTCGAATTTACCGAATATATCTCGAATATTCGAATATATATTCGAGATATATCGCGAAATCGAATATGGCATATTCTGCTCAACACTAATGGCTAGATGTGTTTCTTTTTATTGTAACATGGGTTTACTCTTTCCCTTGATATTGCTGATATGGTTTATATGTTTTGTTATAACTGGAAAAATCCTTGAATAAAGAATTATTCTTAAAAAAAAAAAAAAAAATGTTGCACAATGTCCATTCATCTTAACTACTTAACCCCCGGACCATATTGCTGGTCAAAGACCAGAGCACTTTTTGCGATTCGGGACTGCAACGCTTTAACTGACAATTGCGCGGTCGTGCGACGTGGCTCCCAAACAAAATTGGCGTCCTTTTTTCCCCACAAATAGAGCTTTCTTTTGGTGGTATTTGATCACCTCTGCGGTTTTTATTTTTTGCGCTATAAACAAAAATAGAGCGACAATTTTGAAAAAAAATAATATTTTTTACTTTTTGCTGTAATAAATATCCCCCAAAAATATATAAAAAAACATATTTTTTCCTTAGTTTAGGCCGACACGTATTCTTCTACATATTTTTCGTAACAAAAAAATTGCAATAAGCGTTTATTGATTGGTTTGCGCAAAAGTTATAGCGTTTACAAAATAGGGGGTATTTTTATGGCATTTTTATTAATATATTTTTTTTACTAGTAATGGCGGCGATCAGCGATTTTTTTTCATTACTGCGACATTATGGCGGACACTTCGGACACTTTTGACACATTTTTGGGACCATTGGCATTTTTATAGCGATCAGTGCTATAAAAATGCATTGGATTACTAGAAAAATGCCACTGGCAGTGAAGGGTTAACACTAGGGGGCGGGGAAGGGGTGAAGTATGTTCCCTGGGTGTGTTCTTACTGTGGGGGGGGGTGGACTCACTAGGGGAAACACTGATCCTCTGTTCATACATTGTATGAACAGAAGATCAGCATTTCCCCCGCTGACAGGACCGAGAGCTGTGTGTTTACACACACAGCTCCCGGTCCCCGCTCTGTAACGAGCAATCGCGGGTGCCCGGCGGCGATCGCGCCCGCCGGGCACACGCACGGGAGTCGGAGGCGAGCCGGCGGCGCGCACGCGCCCCCTAGTGGCCGCTCGAAGAGCAGACATATAGCTACGGGCTCTCGCCCAGGAGAGCCGACCTGCCGCCGTATAATGACGGTGGCTGGTCGGCTAGTGGTTAAATTACAACGCCGATGGTCCAGAGAAAACCCCCCCCAAAAAAAAGGAAAAACCCCGCCTTGATGGGAGGCATCCCCATGACTGCAGCCTTTTTGCGATGACAGCTACCTTCGAGGCAGAGTTTTTCCGGGTTTTTTTTCACGGGTGGTCAGCGCTATTATAGAAGATGGATTTACATCGCAAGACATTTTATTTTTTTGTCAAAAACTGTCTGCTGTAATTTTTATTTTTTTTACACTTTGTTGGGTGAATGTGTAGGGGTACAATATACCCGATACCCATTCCTATATCAAGGGGCGGGATCTCGGGGTCCCTTTGTTAAAGGGGGCTTCCAGATTCCGATAAGCCCCCTGCCCACAGACCCCCACAACCACCTGGCAAGGGTTGTGGGGGATGAGGCCCTTGTCCCCATCAACATGGGGACAAGGTGTTTTTGGGGGGGGACCCCAAAGAACCTTTCCCATGTTGAGGGCATGTGGCTTGGTAGGGCCTGCCAGGTCGCATGCTCGGATAAATGTAATAAAGGTATGGTATAGATTTTGAGAGGGACCCCCGTGCCATTTAAAAGAAATTGCGCAGGGTTCCCCTTAATATCCATAACAGACCTGAAGGGCCTGGTAGGGATTTTAGGAGGACCCACACCGTTTTTTTCAATGACTTTTATCTATATTGCCGGGATCCGACAATAAATTACAGCGGCAAGTAGTTTTAAATAATATTTTTTCCTTTCAAAATTTAATTTTGCCGTGGTACTGTTTTAAACACGGGAAATATGCACTACTTTACAAGCATACTAAGGAGACCCCCCCAGGCACGATATTTAAAGGAATATTTCATTTTTATTGTTTCATTTTAATGATTATTAAAATTACTGCTCCTGAAAAAAATAATATTTAAAACTTTTTTTTGCATTGATACATGTCTTCTGGGGCAGGACCCAGGTCCCCAAACACTTTTTTATGGCAATAACATGCATATAAGCCTGTAAAATGAGCACTTTTGATTTTTCATGTTCGTGTCCCATAGACTTTACCGGTGTTCGAACACATTTTTTGCCTGTTCGCAAGTTTTGCTGCGAACCGAACCGGGGGGGGGGGTGTTCGTCTCATCCCTACTCATGGATTCTTGTGCCAAAACTCTAACAGATAGACTCCACTCCTATTACCTATCAGGCCATGTTTGGTCTCAAATACCTGCCATCTTAATTTTTCTATAACGTTGACCTGCCATCACCTTTACAGGATCAAGGTAGGACTTGAAGTCAAAAATAGTCCTGGCATTTACAAACACAATGCAACAAAACTTTCTTATATTTATGCAACAATACTATGTTTTAGGGCTTTTTTTTTTTAACCCAAGCATATCCACAAAGTACATTTATATTTATATTGTATTACATTTTACTTTTTACTGGATAGAGATGTTTAGGTCAACTTTCTTGATACAGGGGGCCTCAAGTGTGGCCATTAACATTACCAAAGGGCCACATGTAAAATTCTGTAAATATTCAATATTAGAGACAGCAGGCACATAACAATGAAACAGACTATGGGCATGATACAAGAGGTGTTCTGAGACTGCAGACATGATACAGAAGAGGGTCAAAGACTGCAGGCAGGATACAAGAGATAGTGAGTGACTATGGATGTTTAGTGACTGATGATATGGTAAAGGAGATGTTCTGAGACTACGAACATTATGCAAAAGATGGTAAGAGACTGCAGACATGATTCAAGAGATGGTCAGAGACTGTGGACATGGTACAGGAAATGGTCATAGACTGCCAACATTATACAAGAGATGGTCAGAGACTGCCAACATTTTACAAGAGATGGTCAGAGACCACAGACATGATACAAAGCAAGTTCAACGACTGTGGACAAGGTACAAGAGATGGTCAAAGACTGGGAACATGATACAAGAGATTGTCAGAGACTGTAAACATGGCACAGGAGATGGTCACACACTGCCGACAATATGCAAGAGGTGGTTTGAGACCGCAGACATGAAACAAGAGATTACTATGAATATGCTATAGGATTTGTTGCAGACTGGGGATATACTTCCGACAAATTGTATGAGACTGCTAAAAATCACTGCTAAAACTGGGCAATAGGGAAAGACAGAAACGTGTCTCCAGGGGGCTGGGAGCAACACATAAAGTGTCAAAGAGTCATAGGTTGGGCACCAGGGTGATAGAACATTTGTCTTATATTATAACCTGTGTCCCATTGCTTCATGTACTAATAAACAGCAAGTGCGGGGAAAACAGTGGTGGCACAGACAGCTTTACAAAGCTGACACATGTTCTAGCCTTCCACTGCTCTTCTAAGAAAATAAAATCAGTGCAAATCTCCAAATAAGGTCACAGATAAAATTAATAACCTAACAGGGGCTCCAAACCCCAACAAACTTAAATGAAATGTTTTTTGGTAGAGTTTTGCTTTAATATTGAGTTTTTGAAGCTGAAATTCCCACAGTTCCCAAAGGCTCTTAGAAATAGCCAGTCTTTCTGATAAGTAGCAGATTGGCAGCCTGTTTTTATTATGAACTGATATCTCCAAACAAGATTACAATTTTACAACCTTTTAACTGAGTTCCTCTGAATTCTTTCTTTCAAAGCTTTATTTTCTTACGTAATTATTATGTTAATTGTTCAGGGCCTGTTAATTCATCTTTTACAATCTGCCACATATCAGAATCTTAATTAAAGAAAGGTGGCAACAGGTTTATACAATATCAATCAAATGAGGCTAAAAATAAAAGCAACACTGGAAAAGAATACAGTGTGTCCTGTACATGTCAGTAAAACCTGACGTTTTAGATCCCCATTTGGAGTTTCAGGGCAATGTCCTGCTGTCAGAAGATACTGCCAGATTTAATTATGTTAATTTGTCACTGTCTGAATTGCTATAGCAAACAATCCTGAAGGAATAGCTTGTTTATGATTAGAGTGTTGATTAAGAAAATTGGCAATAATGTGGTAAATGCCTCGGAAATACAATTGTTAAATGCTTGCCATTGCTTAAAACAATATCCAGGAGATTTTCCTAATGAGAGACTGCTTAATAGAGCTTTAAGTAGCCAGAGAACATTACAGTGACCCAGAAAAATCTGCCAGCCTTACAAAATCATAGTAAAAGTCTGTTACTACAGATGAACACACTGCTTTAAGGGAATGTATAGTTTTCAAGTGATACTGTACATGTCTTTTAAATGAAGCAACAGCAGGCATTCAAAGGCCCTATTAGACTCTTGTGTACTATAAGAAAAATATTGGTTGCTAAGTCTTGAATATCCCTGGCAAATAATGTAGAACTAACTAAAGCCAAACTCAATGATCATGATACATGAGACGTCAACAAATATAGTTAAAGGGGTTGTAAAGGTTCGTCTTTTATTTTCTAAATTGGTTCCTTTAAGCTAGTGCATTGTTGGTTCACTTACCCTTTCCTTCGATTTCCCTTCTGAATGTTTTTTTTTCTTTGTTTGAATTTCTCACTTCCTCTTTCTCCTCAGTAAGCTTTCCACCATCATCCGAGCGGTGGAAAGTCATTTAGAACAACTTACTGAACACCTTACTGAGGAGGAACAGGAAGTGAGAAAGTCAGACAAAGAAAAAAAAAACATTTAGGGGTAGATCCACATACAACGGCGCATTATTGGGCCGGGCGTAGCGTATCTAAGATACACTACGCCGCTGTAACTTACTTTTTTTAATTCGAATCCTCAACGATTTCGCGCCGTAAGTAACTTACGGCGGCGTAGTGTATCTCTTGCGGGGTAAGGGCGCGGAATTCAAATGGATGTAGTGGGGGCGTGTTTTATGTAAATACGTCGTGACCCGACGTAAACAACGTTTTTTTTTAACTGCGCATGCGCCGTCCCTGGGGGTATCCCAGTGCGCATGCTCGAAATTTGACCGGAAGAAGCCAATGCTTACGACGGTGACGTCATTCTACGCAAATTCCTATTCGCGAACGACTTACGCAAACAACGTAAAAAATTCAAAATTGTACGCGGGAACGACGGCCATACTTAACATTGAGTACGCCACCATATAGCAGCTTTAACTATAGGCCGGAAAAAGTCGAACGAAAACGACGTAAAAAAATGCGCCGGGCCGACGTACGTTCGTGGATCGCCGTAACTAGCTAATTTGCATAATCGACGCAGATTTCGACGGGAACGCCACCTAGCGGCCGCCGAAAAATTGCAGCTTAGATCCGACGGCGTACTAAGACGTATGCCTGTCGGATCGAGCCCAGATGCCGTCGTATCTTGTTTTGTGGATACAAAACAAAGATACGACGCGGAAAATTTCAAATTACGCCGGCGTATCAGTAGATACGCTGGCGTAATCCTTTTGTGGATCTGCCCCAAAGAAGGGAAATCGAAGAAAAAAATAAGTGAACCAACAATGCACTAGCTTAAAGTAACCTATTTAGATAATAAAAAACGAACCTTTACAACCCCTTTAACCCCCCTGACGGTAAACCCGAGCGTGACTCGGGGTTGGTTTTCAATGCTAAGATCGGTATCCCCGAGTCACGCTCGGGGTGGACGTGCAGCGGTGCGGCTTACCTTTCGCTGGATCCACAGGCAAGTTACTCACCTTGTCCCTGGATCCAGCGATGCCACCCCGCTGTGTGAGCGAGCGGGTCCTCCTCGCTCGATTCACAGTGTCCCCGTGTGCCGCCGATCTCCGTTCCCTGCGACGTTACGACGCACGGGGGCGGAGAACGGCGCCAAATTCAAAAAAGTAAACAAACACTTTACATACAGTATACTGTAATGTTATAGATTACAGTACTGTATGTAAAAAATACACACCCCCCTTGTCCCTAGTGGTCTGCCCAGTGCCCTGCATGTACTTTTATATAATAAAAAATGTTCTTTCTGCCTAAAAACTGTAGATTGTCCAAAAGTGTCCCTTTATGTCAAAAATGGTTTTAGATCAGCTAGAAAACAGCGATAATAAATTATAATCACTTGCAGAAATGTGCGATAGCGATTTGCGGGGAAATTCGTCATAAAAAAAAAATAATGACAGCGACAATTCTGCAACTGAGCAAATTTCAGAGATTTTGAGTTGATTACATTATTGAATAATTTTTATTATAATTATATTATTATTTGTTATAATTATTTATAATTATTTATTATATTATAATTTATCATTTTGTTTTTAAAAAAAAATCATACCCGGGATGCCTACAAGACTCTTGCTTGGTCAGATTTAAGTGAGTTATTTCTAAAAATTACAGGCCTACAGTATAAAACGCCAAATTTCCTTGCAAAATAATTGTACCGCTTTTGGTACGTAATTCCAGACAGAATCATACCGCCAGGGAGGTTAAATATTAACAATGAGAGTTTGATATAGTCTGGGATCCCTGGATCCAATATATGTGGCAGTCATTATTTTATCCCAAAATGGACAGGATGAGTCTTTGACTGCAGCTCTGGCTCATGTTTGGAATATGGGGAGAGGGGGGTAAGAATTTCTATCTATTCCCTCCCTTACCATCCTTTACCAACCCCCAACCCTCCACTCACGATTCTTCTTAACAATTATTCTTTCTAAGGTTGGTCATGGCTAAAAGAAAGAAATAAACAATAGCACAATTTGATATTTAGGAATACACTATACTTGCTAAAATATATTTGCTAAAGTATATCTCAATACTGTGTAAAAGCAGAAGGGTGCATGGGAACCAATTAAGGGGCTCCTGATCAAAAGAGGGTGCTCCACAATGGAGTATAGCCTAGGATAAGGCTGGGGTCCAGTGTGTAGGACTGTGTGTACAAGACTGTGCTGTTAGGAGAGCTGAAGAAGGTGGACACCATGTGGCTGGGGGTGCAGGCCAGGGCAACATTGTTGGGAGACATCCCATAGATTCTGTGAAGATAATGAGGTCCCCCAAAACTGTGTAAAATAACCACAGGGAAACCTGGTTGTTTTATCTGCAAGGCCCCAGAACACAGCTGGAGTACTTTGGTAATGGAATCCCCTACATGTTAGAACACATACAAGTGGATGCACAAAGCTCAGATCTTTCATTGGCTACAAAGGATCATACATTTTTCTTAGGCAGAATCCCCAGACTTGTCACTGAGGAATTCTAGACAGATAGTTAAATTCATTAGTGGGATTTGGCAGACCTTTAGTTAAATGGTTGTAAAGGATTAATGGCATTATTCCAGCAATTGGGGAATCTTGGAAAATAGACGCTCTTTTAGAGATCTGTCCTAAAAATCATCACAACAGAGCCCAAAATAACAGCTACCTTTAATTGATATTGTAAAAACATTCCATTGCACCAGACTTAGATAATTAAAACTATTAGGCCCCGTACAGACGACCGAACATGTCTGCTGAAACTGGTCCGCGGACCAGTTTCAGCAGACATGTTCGGTCGTCTGTACAGCCGAACGGACAGGATTCCAGCATACATTTGCCCGCCGGGCCTTTTTCCAGCGGGCAAATATTTCCAAACTTGTTTAGAAACAGCCTGCTGGAATCCTGTCCGCTCGGACATGGTCGTCTGTACAGACCTACCGTACATGTCCGAGCGGCCGCCATCCCTTGCATGCGTCGAATGACTTCGACGCATGCGTGGAAGCATTGACCTTCCTGCGTCGCGCACGTCGCCGTGGCGACGGCGCGGACACGTCACCGCGCTGTCTGTCCACGCGGATTGCCTCTCATTTCTGTCTGATGGTGTGTACAACCATCAGACAGAAATCTCCGACCGGACATGTCCGATGGAAACGGTCCGGCGGACCGTTTTCAGCGGACTGTCCGGTCGTGTGTACAAGGCCTTAGGCAGACATTGTCCAAGCCAACATCCCATTAGCAAAGCTTTATGGCATATTGTAAATATTTAGCCGTGTTGGGGGGGGGCATGTCTTCTCTCTCCAACTTCACTACAACTTTGAGAGCGGCTTTTGCTGTGAGCTATGTTGTCAATCAAGACATTGAGGCTGAGAATGTCTCCTCTTTTGGTATCCACAGCTGTTTTAATACTGAAGTCCTGCTCTGAACCCTGTCAATCCAAACTGCTGGGCTGACCACAGTGTCTGGTAGTTGACCTGTCTACAGAAGATACAGGTATGATGTGCATGTGTACAAAAAAGAAAGCAGGGAGACACAAACTATAAGAAAAAATGTAACTGCGCTGATCTAATTATCCAGAAAGTGCAATATCATAAAGTGCTCTTAGACTGTGAACTGAATTAGTGCACAAACAACCGTAAATAAAGTGCTATATCAAATACCATACCATAGTTGATATACTGTATGGATAAACATTCGTGAGTATCACGCTACACCAAAAAATATATTAAATAAATAGATAAATGGATATTGTAAAACTACATACAGTGTGCTATGAGCAAACTACTAAAAGTGAAAACAGCGGTTAGTTGTCAACATAGGACATCAAAGAACACGGTCATTGCACGTTGGGCTCCTATGATGTAAACATTCCCGCTAATAGTGCTCTTTATGTGAATACCAGAAAAAAAATATATATATATTAGATTTCAAAGTCCCATAAATACTGTAGCTAGTGAATGTGCAAACAGCACTTAAAAAGTCCAATCATGGAACAGCAAACAATTTTGCAATTGAACGATGGATTCCAATGAGATATGGAGGGAGGGGTTCAGTGCTGATAGTGCTCGTTACACAAAGTAAATAGTTAGAGGTGCAGCTGTCTCTTCCACCCGACAAACATGTGCCACCATCACCAACGGCTAAACTGAACACTCACCAGACCCCGGATATTAAAAGGCCCCAAAATGGTTTCTTTTCTGACCGCCACTGAGTATGTCCTCCTTCTCCCTCTTTCAAGATGTCCTTATTGCCTCAAAAACAAGGGGCTCATCATAGTGTAGTATGTAAAAATACTTATTTATTAAAATAATAAAACCAGTGCACTTACAAGAAAAGGTGCCTTTGACCGGCACTGAGTATCTCTGGCAGTGTTGAGCGTTATAGCCGCTGAGCAGCATTTGTGTAGTTCCTCGAGGGGTGTGCGTACCTCGCTCCTGTTCCCCTGTATTCCAACAGATGGTTCCGACGCGCTGGTGCACTCCCCCTTCGTGTGTATCCAGGCAACTTCTATGCGCTTCGCAATACTTGCGTCATCAGGAACATTGTGGATACTACTTGCTTTACAGTATTTATACCCTGTCATTCTATCTGGAAAATGATTGTGTGTTCCCAAAATACCGGAAGTATTCCGGCCACCATTTTGGCTGCTGGCGCCGGAAACTCCTAATCCGCCATTTTAGCTACTGTATTCATCATATAGATGTGCATTCGGTCGCCATCTTAGCTACTTGCACCGGAAATGCACATTCCGCCGTGGTAGCTCCTGATTGCATTTAGCATTCTGCAACCAGTATTGTGGACCCCCCTGTGTTTTGAATGAAATAGGTCACCGTCTATTATGGGCCCATCCGGGTTTCCTATTACGCGGGCTCCGCTTAACATTGGGAGGCCCGACATTACTTCCCCCCTCCCCACCGGAAATGTGCACGCCGCCATCTTTACTGTGGCACCGGACGTTCCCATACCGCCATTTTGGTTCCTGGCCCCCTTTCAATGAGTGCTTGTTTATATGGTTCCTCAGCCGCCATCTTCACGACTGGCGCCGGAAGTGCTTATTCGGCCATATTAACTGCTGATTTCATCCCTCTATAGCCGTAAGCGTCTATAGTCGACTCTGCCAGGGCTACTTTACATCAAGATGCAATTACAATTAAAAATGGTTTTAAAATAGGATAACAAAAGGCAAAGCAATATATCTATGTTAAAAATCCCATTAGACAATCCTTTTATGTATAGATGTTTCCAAAGTGCACCATCTCTGATACCTTTGCCATATATACACATATTATAGTTCTGCTAGTGTTTGTTACATGTACCCACTGCCATTGACATTACAGTGGATATTCAAATGAGAAAAAAGAGAATAATAATGTATATTGTGGTTGTTTAGAGGTCTGTGCCTTGGGAGATGAATAGTAAACATGGAAATATATATATATATATATATATATATATATATATATATATATATATATATATATATATATATATATATATATATATATATATATATATATATATAAAAATTTAAAATGAAAATAAAATAAAAATACAAATAAAAAAAAAATACAATTAAAAATAAAAATAAAAGTAAAAATAGAAATGAAAATAAATAAATATATATATATGGAAAACGAATAAAAATAAAAATAAAATTAAATTAAAATAAAATTAAAAATGAAATAAAATAAAAATAAAAATTAAATTAAAGAAAAAATAATAAAGAAAAAAAGAAAGAAAAAATGTGTACTAATAATCTTCCAATAAAACAATTTATGTCTAACTCCACATTCATTCCCTTAGGTTTTAGTGTGTCCAATTTAAAAATCCACTACGTTTTGTTCCTTGATATTTCCCTTCTCAAGTTCAAACTGACTATTCCAACATGGATCTGTATCCACCGGGTATATACAGGTCGTTCATTATTTTCTGTAAAGTACTGATAAACATTAGACTTTCATATATTTTAGATTCATTACACACAACTGAAGTAGTTCAAGCCTTTTATTGTTTTAATATTGATGATTTTGGCATACAGCTCATGAAAACCCAAAATTCCTATCTCAAAAAATTAGCATATCATGAAAAGGTTCTCTAAACGAGCTCTTCACCTAATCATCTGAATCAACTAATTAACTCTAAACACCTGCAAAAGATTCCTGAGGCTTTTAAAAACTCCCAGCCTGGTTCATTACTCCAAACCGCAATCATGGGTAAGACTGCCGACCTGACTGCTGTCCAGAAGGCCATCATTGACCCCCTCAAGCAAGAGGGTAAGACACAGAAAGAAATTTCTGAACGAATAGGCTGTTCCCAGAGTGCTGTATCAAGGCACCTCAGTGGGAAGTATGTGGGAAGGAAAAAGTGTGGCAGAAAACGCTGCACAACAAGAAGAGGTGACCGGACCCTGAGGAAGATTGTGGAGAAGGACCGATTCCAGACCTTGGGGGACCTGCTGAAGCAGTGGACTGAGTCTGGAGTAGAAACATCCAGAGCCACCATGTACAGGCGTGTGCAGGAAATGGGCTACAGGTGTCGCATTCCCCAGGTCAAGCCACTTTTGAACCAGAAACAGCGGCAGAAGCGCCTGACCTGGGCTACAGAGAAGCAACACTGGACTGTTGCTCAGTGGTCCAAAGTACTTTTTTCGGATGAAAGCAAATTTTGCATGTTATTCGGTAATCAAGGTGCCAGAGTCTGGAGGAAGACTGGGGAGAGGGAAATGCCAAAATGCCTGAAGTCCAGTGTCAAGTACCCACAGTCAGTGATGGTCTGGGGTGTCATGTCAGCTGCTGGTGTTGGTCCACTGTGTTTTATCAAGGGCAGGGTGAATGCAGCTAGCTATCAGGAGATTTTGGAGCACTTCATGCTTCCATCTGCTGAAAAGCTTTATGGAGATGAAGATTTCATTTTTCAGCACGACCTGGCACCTGCTCACAGTGCCAAAACCACTGGTAAATGGTTTACTGACCATGGTATTACTGTGCTCAATTGGCCTGCCAACTCTCCTGACCTGAACCCCATAGAGAATCTGTGGGATATTGGGAAGAGAAAGTTGAGAGACGCAAGACCCAACACTCTGAATGAGCTTAAGGCCGCTACCGAAGCATCATGGGCCTCCATAACACCTCAGCAGTGCCACAGGCTGATTGCCTCCATGCCACGCCACATTGAAGCAGTCATTTCTGCAAAAGGATTCCCGACCAAGTATTGAGTGCATAACTGAACATAATTATTTGAAGGTTGACTTTTTTTTTTTTATTAAAAACACTTTTCTTTTATTGGTCTGATGAAATATGCTAATTTTTTGAGATAGGAATTTTGGGTTTTCATGAGCTGTATGCCAAAATCATCAATATTAAAACAATAAAAGGCTTGAACTACTTCAGTTGTGTGTAATGAATCTAAAATATATGAAAGTCTAATGTTTATCAGTACATTACAGAAAATAATGAACTTTATCACAATATGCTAATTTTTTGAGAATGACCTGTATTATGCAATGAATAAATGGAAAAATAACAGGCTAGATTTGAATTCTGTCACCACCACATCATGTGAATTCCTCTCCCCTATGGTCATAAACTCACCACAACTGAGGAAGAAATAAGCCTTGTGTCTCTAATCGCCTTGATCAGCAAATGTTCACTTAAATAAGGGATCCTCATCAAAACATAATTCTGTCAGACGTGGAAAAAGTAAGGCATAAAACCATATAGCGTAATCCTGTTTCAAAATGTATTTTAAAATCCCCTACAATAAAATATGCTTAAAAAACAAAGTAGCAAACTCGCATTGAATCAAAAATTGGCACTGAGCAACCAGCCTGTGTGCTCTCACCACTTCCTGGATACTGGCCGCTGTTATACCCAGGAAGAGCTGCAAGCTGTCGTCAGTGTGAAGTCATCTGCACAAAATGTAATGATGAAACGCATTGGTGCGTGACCACGTGGCTCTTTCACACTGACAACAGCTTGTGGCTCGTCCCAGGTATCACCACGGCCATGTTTTGATGAGGAATTATGTTTTGATGAGGATCCCTCACTTTGAGTGAACATTTGCCGATCAAGGCGATTGTAGACACAAGGCTTATTTTTTCCTCAGTTGTGGTGAGTTTATTACCATAGGGGAGAGGAGATCATGTGGTGTGGTGGTGACGGAATTCAAAGACCTTGTCTGCCCTATTATCACATCTGAATGTATGCATGTCACATCATTTATCTTTATGCACTTTCTAAGAGTTTCATTTATTGAACTATTGTGGCACACGGTGTTACACTGGGAGAGCACTGTTAATGCAGGGTTTGACAAATTTGCTTGGAATCTGGGAGCCAGCTAAAAAAGTTAGGAGCCAAAAAACGCACCCCGTCCCGCCAAGCTCGTGCGCAAAAGTGAATGCATACGTGAGTAGCGCCTGCATATGTAAACGGTATTCAACCCATACATGTGAGGTATCGCCGCAATTGGTAGAGTGAGAGCAATAATTCTAGCCCTAGACCTCCTCTGTAACTCAAAACATGCAACCTGTAGAATGTTTTAAACGTCGCCTATGGAGATTTTAAAGGGTAAAAGTTTGTCGCCATTCCACGAGCGGATGCAATTTTGAAGCATGACATGTTGTGTATCAATTTACTTGGCGTAACATTATCTTTCACAATATAAAAAAAAATTGGTCTAACTTTACTGTTTTCTTATTTTTTAATAAAAAAAAGTGTATTTTTCCCCCAAAAAAGTGCGCTTGTAAGACCGCTGCGCAAATACGGTGTGACAGAAAGTATTGCAAGGGCCGCCATTTTATTCTCTAGAGTGTTAGAATAAAAAATATATATAATGTTTGGGGGTTCTAATTAGAGGGAAGGAGATGAAAAACAAATTAGAACTGCTGTTTTGCTACTTGTAATGTAACTACTTGTAATGCCAACGGCCACCACAAGATGGCACCAGATCACAGAAGGAAGCTTAGGCCTGCTGAAGGCCGCAAAGTCACGGCCTCAATTGCCGGCTGGCCCTCGCCGGCCTGTAATTGAGGCCGTGGCTTTGCGGCCTTCTGCAGGCCTAAGCTTCCCCGGGCGCCAGGTCACAATTTCTTGCCGCAATTGCGACCGGGTGCCCGGATTTTGACCGTCGGAAGCCTGTTGGAAGCCTGTCAATCAAATAGGAACGCTCAGTCCCGCAGCCCATACCCGGAAGCGGCGGAGAAGATCTATCTCTAAAACGGTAAGTACTGCTTCGATTTAAAAAAAACCCCACCTGATTCCCCTTGACAAAATGAGCCTCAATCTAATGTTAAAAATTAAGTTTTTGGGTGAACCTCCACTTTAACACTAAAGCACTAAACCTAAATGTGAAGAATTCCAGACTCTTTGAAGAGCGTTACTATATTTTCAACCCCTGTCTGTCGTGACAGCATGTATTACATTTCTTTGAAATCAGAAGTGTTATAGCAGATACTGTGGAATATACAGTACATGTTTCTGTTAAAACACATGATGGCAGTTATTTTGTGTTTGTACAGGGTTAATTATGGAATTAACTGACCCTATTGACCATCAGAGCCGGTTCACACTAGGGCGACACAACTTCCAGCGCGACTTTCAGAGGCGACTCCGACACGACTTGAACATGAACCACAGGGCGATCTGGGGCGATTTACAACACGACTTGAAGTCGTCTCCAGGACAGGAGACTTTCCAGTGGCCAATAAAACAACAATCAGCTCTGGGAGAGGGAGGGGGAGGGAGGGGTGCAGGAGATGTTTCCCTGAGAAATGTATGTTATCTTCCTGGAAAGTAGCTTCAGATAAGACAGTGATCCGACTTCTGAGGCGACTTCCATTGAAATCAATGGGTACAAATCGCCTACAAGTCGGATTGAAGTAGTACAGGAACCTTTTCTGAAGTCGGATCGCCTTGAGTCGTGTGTATTAACACCGCTCCCATTCACTTCCATTGTTTTTCTCTACAGCACGACTTGGGACGACTTGAGGCGACATGAAGTCGGATCGCAAGTCGCCCCAGTGTGAACCGGCTCTTACTCTTCTGGTACTTAGATTATTGTCTAGACTCTAGAGGGCTGGAAAATCTCTGTACCGGGTGAGGCAGAGTGCCAAAATGATGTACTAGTGATAGACGCACATTAGGATTTGTGAGCAAATTCTATTGGTTGGTGAGTCTTGTTAAAAAAAACACTTGATTTGGTGTTGATTTACTAAAAAATCTTGCAGCTCTGCGTAGAAACCAATCATTGTCAAAGCTTAGCCACTTCAGCCCCGGACAATATTGCTGGTCAATGACCGGGCCACTTTTTGCGATTTGGCACTGCAACGCTTTAACTGACAATTGCGCGGTTGTGCGACGTGGCTCCCAAACAAAATTGGCGTCCTTTTTTTCCCACAAATAGAGCTTTCTTTTGGTGGTATTTGATCACCTCTGCGGTTTTTATTTTTTGCGCTATAAACAAAAATAGAGCGACAATTTTGAAAAGAAATGAATATTTTTTACTTTTACTTTTACTTGTAATAAATATCCCCAAAAATATATAAAAAAAACTATTTTTTTCCTCAGTTTAGGCCGATACGTATTCTTCTACATATTTTTCGTAAAAATCGCAATAAGCGTTTATTGATTGGTTTGCGCAAAAAAGTTATAGCGTCTACAAAATAGGGCATAGTTTTATGGCATTTTTATTAATATTTTTTTTTTACTAGTAATGGCGGCGATCAGCGATTTTTTATCGGCACTGCGACCTTATGGCGGACACTAGTAAAGGGTAAACAACAACTACAAGTAGATATTGATGGTCAGACTTTGAGGCCAAGGAAGTATATTAAAAATAAAGTGTTACATGTGTGTACACCCTGGGACACATACCCGACCCTTAACAGCCGCATGACATTACCTTTACAGGTTACAACACTGTTGTCCAGCATAGGACCCAGCATATTAAGAACCTATTGAGTGTGGTTGATACTCCATCCTGCTGTGTATGAGGTGTTTGTTGTCCCAGTGGGCCCCAGAACTATTTATTTTAGCACGGAGGATATATGATTATACCCGTGACGCCCAACTCAAGCTTGTGAATTGTGTTCTGACTTAAAAGTCACTACGAAATCCTTTTCTAAAATTGTGGACAAGTTCCTTATCGATCTTGTGACACCGTTTGCTATATGTGCCCTATGGATGCATCCATCGAGAGACCATCTGTTATATAACTACTTGTTCTCTGTTACACACTATCTCACGAAATCCTTGTTATCGTCCTGAAGAAGCCCCACGGCGAAACGTGCATCGGCGACTTCTGAGGATTTTGTATACCGTGGTCATTTGTTGTATTTGTAATATATTACCATGTATTTTTTTGTAATTTTATATGATATTAAACTTTATTTTTAATATACTTCCTTGGCCTCAAAGTCTGACCATCAATATCTACTTGTAGTTGTTGTTTCCCCTTTACTATATATACAGATGTGGCCCATGTGAGTGCTATCCCCTTGTATTCCAACCTTTCCTTTCTTTCTTTTTCTCCTTTTTGCTCTAGCTTTTCCTTCTTCCCCTTCTCTATTTCCAACCCCTCTTTCTACTTACTTATGGCGGACACTTCGGACAGACGATCAGGCATTTCTCCCCCTGACAGGACCGGTAGCTGTGTGTTTACACACAGAGCTCCCGATTCTCGCTCTGTAACGAGGGATCGCGGGTGCCTGGCGGTGAATCGCACCCGCCGGGCACGCGCGCAGGGACGCCCACATGCCCCTATTGACTGATTCGCGAGATGACGTATAGCTACATGATCTCACGCAGCCGAGCCGACCTGCCGCCGTATAACTGCGGCGGCTGGTCGGCAAGCGGTTAAAGGGATACTAAAGTTTCAGTTTAAAAAAAAAAAAAAAACATGTCATACTTACCTCCACGTGCAGTTCGTTTTGCACAGAGTGGCCCCCGATCATCCACTTCTGGGGTCCCACGGCGCCTCTCGCGCCTCCTCCCCGCAAGAGCTAACCTCCTCTGGGAAGCTCTCTCCCGAGGGGGTTACCTTGCATAGGATGCATTAAGGTGAAAAAACATGAAGCTTTACAACCCCTTTAATTGAACAAGCCAAGCTAAGGTTAGAAGCTGGCTACCATGCACAGCTACAGGAGATTCTAATTGCTCCAGTTTTAGTACATCTCCCCTTTTGTATTTTGCATGGAGAAATGAGTGCCATGTTTTTATATATATATATATTAGTGCTGTCAAACGATTAAAATTTTTAATCGCGATTAATCGCATTAATGTCATAGTTAACTCACGATTAATCGCTCTAATTTATGACGAATTTCCCCACAAATATCGCACAATTCTGCAAGTGATTATAATTTATTATCGCCGTTTTCTAGCTGATCTAAAACCATTTTTGACATAAAGGGACACTTTTGGACAATCTACAGTTTTTCAGGCAGAAAGAATAGTTTTTATTTTATAAAAGAACATGTAGGGCACTGGGCAGACCACTAGGGACAAGGGGGGTGTGTATTTTTTACATACAGTACTGTAATCTATAAGATTACAGTATACTGTATGTAATGTGTTTGTTTACTTTTTTAAATTTGGCGCCGTTCTCCGCTCCCGTGCGTCGTAACGTCGCAGGGAACGGAGCTCGGCGGCACACAGGCACTGTGAATCGAGCCAGGACCCGCTAAGTGAGGAGGACCCGCCAAGCGAGGAGGACCCGCCAAGCGAGGAGGACCCGCCAAGCAAGGAGGACCCGCCAAGCAAGGAGGACCCGCTCGATCACACAGCGGGGTGGCTTTGCTGGATCCAGGGACAAGGTGAGTAACTTGTCTGTGAATCCAGCGAAAAGGTAAGCCGCGCCGCGCCGCTGCACACTCTGCATGTCTACCCGAGGGCTCCTGCGTTAATCGCGCGACAAAAATATTGATGGCGTTAACATGGGTTTGCGTTAACGCCGTTAATATCGCGTTTAACGCACAGCCCTAATATATATATATATATATATATATATATATATATATGTGTGTATTTTATTTTTTGCTGAAGAATTGTTTATAATGTTCAATACATGGAACCTTGTTTGATATTTGTGGTACCCTGTGTGCTTGCTGTGATCCTGAATCCCTATGAAAATCACGCATTTGGAAGTAAATGCCACTTTTTAGCTCTCCAATATTTGGTCAGGAAATACAAAATCTGATTGTACAGGATACCTCTTTTGTGTCTCCCTTTCTATCGATGAAAATACAAATATTGAAAGAAAGATACGCTATACATGTTAAAAAAGGAGATCTTGGTGTAAATCTTAGTAACGTTACTTTATATACATTCTTTTCATGTATAGTTTGCAATTATACAGTATATTTACATGGGGACAGTCATATTTGCTCATTTCCAGTGCTGTAAGGTGCTTGTGCTTTACTACTCTTTCTCACGATTCAAATCTATGCCTCACTGAGGTTGATTTACGAAAGGCAAATATAATGTGCACTTTTGGAATTCTTCCCTCCTGGCACTAATCCACCCCCTCCCCCAAATAGTACAACCCCCCCCCCCCCCAAAAAAAAAAAAAAAAATTCCCCTCCTAGCACAACCCCCCAAATTTCCCCTCATAGCACAAACATGCAGTATCTCACAAAAGTGAGTACACCCCTCACATTTTTGTAAATATATTATTACACTGAAGAAATTACACTTTGCTACAATGTAAAGTAATGAGTGTACAGCTTGTATAACAGTGTAAATTTGCTGTCCCCTCACAATAACTCAACACACAGGCATTAATATCTAAACCGCTGGCAACAAAAGTGAGTACACCCCTAAGTGAAAATTTCCAAATTGGGAACAATTAGCCATTTTCCCTCCTCAGTGTCATGTGACTCATTAGTGTTACCAGGGCTCAGGTGTGAATGGGGAGCAGATGTGTTAAATGTTTTGGTATTATCGCTCTCACTCTCCCATACTGGTCATTGGAAGTTCAACATGGCACCTCATGGCAAAGAACTCTCTGAGGATCTGAAAAAAAGAATTGTTGCTCTACATAAAGATGCCCTAGGCTATAAGTAGATTGCCAAGACCCTGAAACTGAGCTGCAGCACCGTGGCCAAGACCATACAGCGGTTTAACAGGGCAAGTTCCACTCGGAACAGGCCTCACCATGGTCAACCCAAGAAGTTGAGTGCACATGCTAAGCGTCTGGGAAAGAGACATATGAGTGCTGCCAGCAGTGCTGCAGAGATTGAAGGGGTGGGGTGGTCAGCTTGTCAGTGCTCAGACCACACGCTGCACACTGCATCAAATTGGTCTGCATGGCTGTCGTTCCAGAAGGAAGCCTCTTCTAAAGATGATGCACAAGAAAGCCCGAAAACAGTTTGCTGAAGACAAGCAGACTAAGGACATGGATTACTGGAACCATGTCCTGTGGTCTGCTGATACCATGATAAACGTATTTGGTTCAGATGGTGTCAATCGTGTGTGGCGGCAACCAGGTGAGGGGTACAAAGACAAGTGTGTCTTGCCTATAGTCAAGCTTGGTGGTGGGAGTGTCATGGTCTGGGGCTTGGTGAGTGCTGCCGACACTGGGGAGCTGCAGTTTAGTGAGGGAACCATGAATGCCAACTGTGACATACTGAAGCAGAGCATGATCCCCTCCCATCAGAGACTGGGCCACAGGGCAGTATTCCAACATGATAACGACCCGAAACACACCTCCAAGATGACCACTGCATTGCTATAGAAGCTGAGGGTAAAGGTGAGGGACTGGCTAAGCATGTTTTCAGACGTAAACCCTATTGAGCATCTGCGGGGCGTCCTCAAAAACAAGGTTTCTAACATCCACCAGCTCTCCATGATATCGTCATGGAGGAGTGGTAGAGGACTCCAGTGGCAACCTGTGAAGCTTTGGTGAACTCCATGCTCAAGAGGGTTAAGGCAGTGCTGGAAAATAATGGTGGCCACACAAAATATTGACACTTTGAGCTCAATTTGGACATTTTCATTTAGGGATGTACTCACTTTTGTTGCCATTGGTTTAGACATTATTGGCTGTGTATTGAGTTATTTTGAGGGGACAGCAAATTTACACTGTTATACAAGCTGCACACACTACTTTACATTGTAGTAAAGTGTAATTTATTCAGTGTTGTCACATGAAAAGATGTAACAAAATATTTACAAAAATGTGAGGGGTGTACTCACTTTTGTGAGATACTGTAAGTTTCCTCTCCTAGCACAACCCCCAACCCTCCCCCAAATTCCCCCCTAGCACAAATCCCTCTAAAAGCCCTTGTGGATACACAGAGCAGGGCTCAGGAGCTTGCTATGGGGGCAGAGAAGAGGAGGAGTCAGGAATGCAGACGAGGATCTGAAAAGAGGAGGATCAGGGCTGCTATATACAAAATCATTGCACAGGGCAGGTGTGTATAAGATGTTTGTTATTAAAAAAATAATAAAAAAATAAACCTTTAATATCACTTTAAACTCTAAGTTTTTTTCCAGATAGATTTTAAATGATAGCCATGTTCTTTATATGTCCTTGACATATTGGCAATTGTTGGTTTCAAGTGTCTAAGCTGGAGGAGAGAAGGTTCATTCTTGCTATTCTTTATAAGAAAATAGCCATAGAATGTCACGGTACAAATAAATGTAAAGTAACCTCTGTGGTGTGGAGTACTGTTGTTCTTTAACATTGTAATCTTAAATATACGGCACAAGTAAGGAAAGAACTGTATTAAACTGAAGCTTTATCCACATTGAAGGCCTTGCTGTAGATACTGTACTCCGTAACATATCTCCTCGCTCTATGGCTGCAAGGGTCTACTTCATTGTGCTGACAAAGTACATCAGTTTTGTTTGCTGAATAGTTACACTTTGTGCCAACTGCCATTGTATCATGTTATGAAATGACAGAAAAGAAAATCTATTTTTGCCATTGTATAGTAAAAGTCTATTCTGCAATGTGAAAATGAAAAAATAAACCATAGTGCCAAAAATGCACATGTCATGGTATTAATTTATTATACAGTAACCTAAAAGGGTAACTCCACTTTTGTGGTGAGAAAATAGCAAATAAAGAAACAATAATATAGCACATGTAACTGCCACACTAATCATATTGTAGATGAATGTTATTAAAAATTACCTTTCCTTTTCAATCTGCAGCCACTGTAATTTTCTGAGAATGCATTGCAATGTGGCTACCTGGTGTTGTTCTGTACACCGAGTGTGTACTGACCACTCCCCAGAAACATAATTTCCTGCTTGTGTGATTGGCTCACCAATTTTCCCAGAAGTCTGCCCAAGATACAAGTCAGATTTCAGGCATCCCTTGCAACAAAACTTTTTTTTTGGAGAGATACTTTCAATAGGAACATGTCTACTGGGATGCAGGCCCAGCAGGTTTCTTCATTAGTGCCCTGCAGCTGCACACCTGACAGGTAAATATGAAACCACTCCCATTAGACCCACTCGGAACAGAGGCACAGACAAACACACATGGATTTCTTCAGAATAACAAAAGGTAGGAATCTGCAACAAGGGTTGATATAATCCTTGCCGAGTACATAGATCACCCAGAGGGTAATGTTTTTTTCTCAGAAAAAGTGGAGTAAGGCCTCGTACACATGATAGGTTAACCAGAGGACAACGGTCTGATGGACCGTTTTCATCGGTCAAAACCGATCGTGTGTGGGCCCCATAGGTTATTTAACCATCGGTTAAAAAAAAGACAACTTGCTTTAAATTTAACTAAAAATCCACACATACTCAGAATCAAGTTGACGCATGCTTGGAAGCATTGAACTTCGTTTTTTTCAGCACGTCGTTGTGTTTTACGTCACCGCGTTCTGACACGATCGTTTTTTTAACCGATGGTGTGTAGGCGCAACGGACCATCAGTCAGCATCATCGGTTAACCGATGAGCCGTTCTCATCGGATGGACTGATTGTGTGTACGAGGCTTTAAGCTTTAAGGAGATGCAGTTACTTTACACATGAAATCCTTTTTTTTTCCTAATAAATATATGGCATATGTAAATAAAACAAATACATATGTATTAATTAAAGTCTATTTAAAGAAAAAAAGAAAAAAATAGCTGACTTTGCACACTTGTGGCTATGGCACATGCTCCTGTATCAGAAGGAAATCTATTCTCCACTTACAGCCACAGTTAGTATCAATAAAAATTTCTGACCATTTTGACTTGCACAACGAAACCAGGTAAGGGTACCCTATCCCCTATCACTTTTATACTTATCCTTGAACCTCTGCTATGCTACGTATGGTCTAATCCTGACAATAAGGGTATATCTCTCCCCAGCCCTGAACATAAGATGCCAGGATATGCATAATGAGCCTGCACTATTTGGCCAACAAAGTTGTCCTCTTTTTTTCTGTTTCTTTTGATGTCCCCAGTTGGGTCAGCACCAAACATTTCTTCTTGGATGAACTTGAATCATTCAAATCTTTCTTTGAAGTTTCCATGCTATGGGGTCTAAGGTCATACCTCTGTAAGGGTCTGAGTCAAAGGCCCCGTACACACGACCAGTTTCCTCGGCAGAATTCAGCTTCCGACCGAGTTTCTGGCTGAATTCTGCCGAGGAAACTGGTCGTGTGTACACTTTCGGCCGAGGAAGCCGACGAGGAGCTCGACGAGGAAATAGAGAACATGTTCTCTATTTCCTCGTTGTTCTATGGGAGCTCTCGTCCCGCCGAGCTCCTCGGCGGCTTCAGGGCTGAACTGGCCGAGGAACTCGATGTGTTTGGCACGTCGAGTTCCTCGGCCGTGTGTACGAGGCCAAAGAGTCATTTTCACCCTTGAGGATGAACTGATGGAAAATGTATCCAAGTAGGGGGGTGAAGTGGAAAATCTCTCTCCATCCTCTTGATAGGTATGTTGGATCTGGTAAACCAGCTCAACGCAACGTTCTATGCATCCATTGACCTCTCAAAGTTTTGTTTTCATTGTGGATAAAGCAAGGGCGGGTTAACCCCTGTCAGATTTTTTTTCACCATCTGTGTCCTATTGTGGAAGTTTTCCTTCATAGAAACATAGAAAACTGACGGCAGAAAAAAGTCCATCAAGTAGTTCATTGATTCTGCCCGTTATTTTTTGGCTATCTTTTTGTAACTCCCCTGTGTACTGGCTATCTATATTCTGTGTTGTGTTCACTGGTGGCTGGTGCTCAATATTTGTTTTGGGGGGTGGCAAACAAACCTTCCCCCCTCACTCAGTACCCTGCTCCCCTTGAGCCCACCCTTTTCTGAAGCCAATTAGAGCCTCAGGCTCTAATCATGTGCTTAAAAAAAACCATTGAAATCTATGTTTCCGGCTCCCGGCATGTAGATTATTTGCTGGGCACATGGATTAGGGAGGCAGCGCCCCATATGGAGCGGCCGCCACTGGTGCTGAGTATGGTGTGTGCTCTGTCAAATGTGCTCAGTATCGTATGTCCTGCTTTGTGCTGTGTCTGTTGTGCTGAGTCGGGTGTGTGCTCTTGTGTGCTTTGTTTACTGCACTGGATATCAAGTGTGTAGGGCATTAAGTTCTACTTTGTGCTTTGTTGACTGTGCTGGATATGGTGTGTACATCCCCTTCACTTCCTGGGTTTGAAATGCATCTAGGGTAAGTGGATTTCGATGCAAAAAAGTGATATCAGCTTAGACCTTTATAAAACCGGGTATAGGAGGACCCCCATGGTGGGTGCAGAAGCCCCAGACGAAGGCAAGGGTGGAGCCTCCCCAGCTGCAGAACCCCCCTGAAATTATTATTATTATTTATCCAAACCCTTTTAAATGTGGGTACAATTAAAAATAGAACAATAAATTAGCCCTTGGTTGAAATGCGGCCATTTTAACCAAGAGGAGCTCTTGTTATATTAGAGTGAGATGATGGTGCAATATAAAGCCCTGTGCTTTTGATATACCATATTTATCAGCATATAACACGCACTGGCGTATAACACACACTTTCATTTTAAGAGGGAAGTTTCCGATTTTTTTTTAAATAAAGAACTTTGAAGCAAAATAAGGGTCAGTGCCCATCAATGCAGCCTGATAATGCCCATCTGCCGCCTCAAATTTGCCCATCAATGCCACTTAATCAAGGCCCTTTTGCAGCTTCACAATTTCCCATCAATGCAGTTTAATCAATACCAATTTGTAGCCTCACACTTGCCCATGAATGCAGCTTGATTAATGCCCACCTGCAGCCTCCCCATTGCCATGAATGCAGCCTGATCAATGCCCATCTCAGGGATGGAGGGGGGGGGGGGGGTTGAGCGTCATCAGATTACATACAGCGAGAATCTCCTGTTTACACAGCGGCCTCTTTAATACAAAGTCCCGCCTCCTGGACCGGCTTCTATGATAGACAGAACACCGGTCCAATGCCGGCCCAGGAGATGGGACTTCCTATTAGAGAGGCCGCTGAGTAAACAGGAGATTCTCGCTGTATGTAATCTGACGCCGCCCCCCTCCCCATTCTCTCCGACGCAGCCCAAATTGCAGTATCGGCGTATAACATGCACATACTATTTGTAACCGATTTGCGTTTGAGTGTTATACGCCAATAAATACAGTATTCACTTTATGCTTTAGTTAGTGCTTCCAAAAACACCATAAGAAAGGAATGCTAATAATATACACTTACAATTAATTTTGGACATTGAAAAGTTCATGGATAAAGCCTATCATTTTGCTTTGGATCTAGAATCCTCTAAAGCAGAGAATGTATTTGCCAGCTTTAAAAACTGGACAGTGGACACTACACTAAAGCCTTGTACACATGCTCGGGTAAACCGAGCGTTTGTACGTAGCTTTTAGGTTTCTTGTTTGGAAATCTGGCCAGAATCTCAACAAGAAAAATAGAGATCCTGCTCTCTATTTTCTCGTTGCGATTCTTGTCGGCCTATTTCCCGACTAGAAACCCGAGAGTGTGTATACTTACCTGTCGCCGTGGAAACCTGCGCATGCTCAAAATGACTTTGACGCATGCGCGGTAGCTTCCACGGCATAGGTAGGGTGAAGAAAGATGGCGGAGACGGCATTGAATGTGACGAGCGCATGCTCGTCGTACGCGATGACGTCACCGCGTTCTTGCCTTTCAAGAGAACTGCAGTTCTTTTGAAAGGTCTGTGTGTACACTCGGGCGACATAAGATTCTTGCCAAGAATATTGTCGGGAAAAACTATGTTTTTTTCCTGACGAGATTCTTGCCCGTGTGTACAAGGCCTAAGCTTTTCGTCTGGCAGGGGTGGAGGAAGATTCGACCCCTTGCTGGGCCTTTCTGGTTGTCTGTGACCCAACTAAAAAGATCAGTTTGGGCTGTCTGAAGCAATGGAAATGTTTCTATAAAGAATCCACCAGAAGAAATGTGTAGAAGTACACTATAAAGTGACCACCATTGGCAACAGGTACATATATTGCGGATCTCTGTAAGTATGAGAAAACAAATGCCATGACCTTGGAAGTGTCTGGTTCTTGACATATTCCTTCTGCCTATTGTTTGTTATGTTAGCTCTGTCATCCTGATTCTACTATGAAAACATCTCGACATGAGATTCCATTTCCTTGCTACTGCAAAGATGTCATTGTTGTACCACATATGTGGGGAATGAATCCCATCCATCACCCAGCAAGATAAGTGTTTCGGATGGTGACTGATGCTGAAAATGAGGCATGGCCATGTGGAGAGAATGTGTTTCCTGCTAAATATAGATCAGATTTATCACGGGACAGAAACACCATGAAGCCTGATAAAGACCATTTAAAAGAATAGATACCTGTATGATGTTTGTATGTGCTGGGTGACCTCAAGTCAGGCACAATCTGTTAACATCATTCTTTACACAGAGATAGGTTCACTTAAAGCACTATGCCACTATTACATTATATTTTGAATGATGTCACATTAAGCAGCCAGTCTGATAAGCGTTCTGCCTAGAGGTGGAAGATTGTTATTTAACAAGCCGTCAGATTTGTCATGGAAGATTTCAAACTGCTGTGCATAAAAGAAAGCTAGAGAATCCATCTTGCTTGGACTGGTGAAAAGTATGTATGATTTCAGTGAAGACCTGTGCCAGGTTGTGGATCTGACATCTTCCTGAGTTCTGTTAGCATCCCAGTATATGGCTAATGTAGTGTTGCCACCATATGCTGTAACGAAGGTTGGAAAGGAAGCACTGCCCATTTTTCTTAGTAATGAATGTTCAATGATATGTCAGAAGACAATTAAAGTGATATTAAAGTGATTGTAAAGTCTTGTTTAAAAAAAAAAAAAAAAAAAAACATGTTATACTTACCACCTCTGTGCAGTGGATTTTTACAGAGTGCCCAGATCCTCCTCTTCTCAGGCCCCTCTTCGCTGCTTCTGGCCACTCCCTTGCTATGGGGGCAGCCAAGCTGAGTTGCAGCTCCGCGTTTCCATTCAGACATGGAGCTGCCATTCGGCACTGCCCCTCTCTCTCCTGATTGGCTAACTAACTTTGATTGACAGCCGCAGGAGCTAATGGCACTGCTGCTATGTCTCAGCCAATCAAGAAGAGAGTCCTGGGCGGCCAAGGGAATAGTGGACATCATTGGACAGAGAGGGGGTTTAGGTAAGTATTAGGGGGTGTTGAGGAGGCTGCTACACACAGAAGGCGTTTTATCATAATGCATAGAATGCATTAAGATATAAAAACCTTCTAACTTTACAACTCCTTTAAAGTCTTGGGGGCACACAAACAGGCACGCTCAAACAGGCACGCTCTTGACTTGCGGCTCTGTGTGTCCATTCACACACAGACTTGCAGCTCGGCCCTGCCCCCTCTGTCTCCTGATTGGTTTACTGGCTGTGAATGACAGCAGCGGGAGCCATTGGCAAAAAGACAATCAGGAGTTCAAGTCCCCGGAGAGGCAAAACTTTTGTGCACATCGCTGAATCGAGAGGGGGCTCAGGTAAGTATTAAGGAGGGGGCTTCTGCACACAGAAGGTATTTTACCTTCATGCATAGAATATCCTTTCAGCCACTCAGGTGACCGGTGTCAAAATCTGCTTCCTGATTGGCCGGGAGGAGGATCAGTGTTACAACAGCAAATATTCATTCGCTGTTGTAACACACCTCGGTGGGATCGGAGCGCGCTCTCTGCGACCCAAGCCCACCCTATATTGAAGCCTATTAGAGCCTCTGGCTCTAATCAGTGCTTAAAAAAAAAACTTTGCAGTGGAATCCAGGCGCCGGTGTCCTAAAAGGGGTCAGATGCATGGATAGGGGGGGCGGTGATGGACGGGGGGGGGGGGGTCCTGTGCATCCTTATTGGACGTGCCACCCCTGGTTATGCTATACTCCTTTTCCATGTGGTCACTGCGTTCCGGTCATGCCGTGGATGCCTGGCTGCCTGGCCGTGGGGGCCATCTTCCCCTCACTCGGCAGCCAGGTATCCATGGCTCCATAGCAACGGAGGGCAGAACCAGTGTCCAACGCTACTTCTGCCCATAGCTCTTAACCACTTGCCTACAGGGCACTTACACCCCCTTCCTGCCCAAGCAATTTTTCAGCTTTTAGCGCTGTCACATTTTGAATGACAATTGCTTGGTCATACAACACTGTATCCAAAAAAATTTTTTATAATTTTCTTTACACAAGAAGAGCTTTCTTTTGGTGGTATTTAATCACTGCTGGGTTTTTTATTTTTTACAAAAAAAAAGACCAAACATTTTGAAAAAAATGTTTTTTTACTTAGTTTCTCTTAGTAAACTTTGTAACTAAGTCATTTTTTATCTTCACTGATGTGCACTGATGAGGCGGCACTGATGGGCACTGATAGGTTGAACTGGTGGGCATTAATGAGGTGGCACTTATGGGCACTGATTAGGTGGCAGTGATGAGGATGCACTAATATGCTGCACTTATGGGCACTGATAGGTGGCACTGATATGTGGCACTGATTAGCACTGATAGGAGGCACTGATAGGCTTTACTGGTGGGCACTGATAGGCGCCACTGATAGGTGGCATGGATAGGCGGTACTGACGGGCATTGATGGGTGGCACTGATGGGCGACACTGATAGGCATTGATCGACAGCAGGGATGGGCATTGATGAGCAGAACTAATAGGCGGCACTGATAGCCAGCACTGACTGCCATTGCTAATGGGCACTGATTGGGTGCACTTGTGGACAGTGGTGGGCACTGATTGCTGGCACTGGTGGGCAATGGTGGGCACTGATCGCTACATTGTAATCAGGGCACTAATGATTAGTGCCCTGATTACATTTCTAGATATCCCACTGCGTGGAGATCCCGCTGGTTTTTTCTCCTCACCACACACTCTGCCAGTGTGAGGCGAGGAGAGCCGATTACCGGCATCTCCGTGTTTACATGTGACTGGCTGTGATTGGACACAGCCGATCATATGGCCGCGGTCACGGCTCTTTACAGAGATCGAGGCTGTGCCGTGTCCTAGCAACACAGAGTGGCCACTCTAGGGTGTTAGAAAATAAATCTAACATCGATAATGTTTTGGGGTTCTAAGTAATTTTCTAGCCAATAAATGATTTTAACTTGTAAACAAGTGTCAAAAAGAGGCTCGGCCCTTAAGTGGGCCCCTTTCACATTTGTAAGACCTGTCTCACGATTATGAACTGCAAAGTAGCATGACAAGTCGTTCCTCATGATTTCCAATGACAACCATTCATATTAGTCCGACTTCCCTGCACTACTTTGGTCCAACTTTGATGTAGATTCAGGTTCATAGACCTCAAGTCTCCCTGAAGTTGTGGAAAAAAATGCATCAAAATCGCGGCCGCAAAATTGTGGTAAAATCGAGCGATTTTGAAGTCGCACAAGTGTGAAAGGGGCCTAAAGCGGAGTTCCAGCTGGATCCATGTCCCGGCCTATTTTTCAGACTCTGTGTTTACAAATTAAAATTATTTTTTTATTGCTAGAAAATTACTTAGAACCCCCAATAATATATTTTTTTCCAACACCCTAGAGAATAAAATGGTGGACGTTGCAATATTTTATGTCACACCATATTTGAGCAGCGGTCTTACACGTGCAGTTTTTTTGGAAAAAATACAGTTTTTTTACTTAAAAAATAAGACATCAGTAAAGTTAGCCCAATTTTTTTTTTAATCTTGTGAAAGATAATGTTACTCTGAGTAAATTGATACCCAACATGTCACGCTTCAAAATTGCGCCCGCTCATGGAATGGCGACAAACTTTTACCCTTAAAAACCTCCATAGGCAATGTTTAAACATTTCTACAGGTTACATGTTTAGAGTTACAGAGGAGGTCTAGAGCTAGAATTATTGCTCTCACTCTAACAATCGTGGTGATACCTCACATATGTGGTTTAAACAGCATTTTTATATGCAGGCGTGACTTACCTATGCGTTCGCTTCTGCGCGCAAACTCGGCGGGACGGGTCACTTTAAATTATTACATTTTTTCTTATGTATTTTATTTTTTATTTTTACACTGTCCTTTTAAAAAAAAAGTTTGGGTCACTTTTATTGCAGGGAGAGAGGGGGAGAGGTGGAGTCACCTAGGCGGCACTGGTGTAAGTGGGAGCTGGGTACCTGTCAAAATTAGGTACCCGCTCCCCCCCAAAAAAAAATTACAAATGTGGCATTTCAGGGAGTCAGGATACCTTAAAGCAGAAGTTCCACTTTTGGGTGGTACTCCACTTTAATGATACCTAAAAATGTTGTGGTCAACTTATACAGTGCCTTGCAAAAGTATTCACCCCCTTGGCATTTTTCGTGTTTTGTTGCTTCACAACCTGTAATTAACATAGATTGTTTGAGGATTTGCATCATTTAATTTACAAAACATGCCAACATCTTTGAAGATTTTTTTTATTATTATTGTGAAGCAAACAACAACTAGGACAAAATAACAGAAAAAGTCAATGTGCACTATTCACCCCCCTAAAGTCAATAATTTGTAGAGCCACCTTTTGTGGCTATCACAGCTCCAAGTTGCTTTGGATAAGTCCCTATGAGCTTGCCACATGTTACCATTGGGATTTTTGCCCATTCATCCTTGCAAAATTGCTCTAGATCCAAGTTGGATGGTTTGCGCTTGTGAACAGCAATCTTTAAGTCTGACCACAGATTTTCTATTGGATTGAGGTCTGGGCTTTGACTAGGACATTCCAACACATTTACATGTGTCCCCTTAAACCACTCAAGTGTTGCTTTAGCAGTGTGTTTGGGGTCATTGTCCTGCTGGAAGGTGAACCTCCATCCTTGCCTCAAATCGCACACAGAGTGGTACAGGTTTTGCTCAAGAATTTCCCCTTATTTAGCACCATCCATCTTTCTCCATCTATGGTTAAACTCTTTCCCCTGAATGAAGTTCCTTTTCTTGTCTGCTGTTAAGCAGCAGATAAATACATGTGGACTGTGCACTGTCTGTTCTGTAGGGCTATATACAGAATGTCTAACACTTCAAGGGTTGCTATGGGTTCCCTGAGCAATGAGCAATTTCTGCCTCTCAGATAAGTTCCCATTGACACTATTGATCATTTTAGCTATCTGTAAGAGGGTAATTCTTCCCAATGTCCACAAGTGTAAGCATTCTTCCCACTGACCATCACACCAATGTATCATGAGTACATTTTAGCAGGGGTTCTCAGATACCGGAAAGATGTTTCAAGGGTTCCTCTGTGTTGAAAAATGTTGCCAAAGACTAATGTAAAGAATTAGGTCTTTAATATTAGCATTTCAGATGACACCACCCAACAATATGGATTTTGATGGGCTCTTTGCTAGCTTTATATATCTTTAAAATCTCTCTGTTATTTATTTTGACTATATTCTTACCTACTTTGATGTCACACAATTCTTGTTCCATAATATAACTAGCCTAAAAGTTCAGATATAAATACAGTCATTGCATTAATGAGATACTAACCTGACTTAAAAATACTTGCTCTATGTATGTGCTGCCCAAATCATGGAAGTAAAATATCCCTTTTTTTCTCTATCCCTGCTGTAGACGAGATGTAGTTGAGCATGTCTCCTCTTGTCAGCTCCTCCATGGTGCACAGTGTATCCTTTTAAAGGATGTGTACTGCAGAATTCACTTTACTTGCAGCCTATTAATATCATCGCTGTACCATTGTTTTGACGTCTGTAATAGAAATACATAGGTGGTTAACCAAGCCTGAAAGATTGAGTTATGATTATTATTCTGAAAGAGAAGTCATAAAAGGTAACGTCTGTACTGTGTGAAGGGAAAAATGAGTCTGTAGTTACCCCGAGGTTATCTGCTAATGCCATACAATTGTACGGAAGTTATTATGGCTGAATTATTTTATATGGCCTAATCCCATTCTGTAATTACAGGAGCAGTTAAATGGAGGAAAAAAAGGAGCTACTTAGGCCAAAAAATATCAGTTCCAGAACTCACACTGAATAATCAATAGGTAGTATTTAAATTTTACTAGAATTTTTGTTAAAAAAGAAACAAACCACAAGGCTGAAATTCAGCTTGTAGGCAGCTCCTACTGCATTCATGTTTGGCAGAATAATGTGCAAGGATTTTTGAAACCCTAGGCGAAACCTAATTTTGCCGCCCCCCTTGGCTCCACCCCCCTTGCCATGCACATGTATACCCTACCTTTTTAATGAAGCATCCATCAAATGCAGCCCACCAGTGCCCATCAATGCAACCTCACCAGCACTCATCAATGCAGCCTCACCAGCACCCATCAAATGCAGCCACACCAGCGCCCATCAAATGTAGCCCCACCAGCGCCCATCAAATGCAGCCTCACCAGCGCCCATCAATGCAGCCTACCAGTGCCCATTAATGAATGTTTGCTTGCTTCCATTAATTTAGGGAGTCGGGACACAGACACAGTCCTCCGCTGCGCCTCTGAGGCCCCGTACACACGGCCGAGGAACTCGACGTGCCAAACACATCGAGTTCCTCGGCCAGTTCAGCCCTGAAGCCGCCGAGGAGCTCGGCGGGCCGAGTTCTCCCATAGAACTACGAGGAAATAGAGAACATGTTCTCTATTTCCTCGTCGAGCTCCTCATCGGCTTCCTCGGCCGAAAGTGTACACACGGCCGGGTTTCTCGGCAGAATTCAGCCAGAAACTCGGTCGGAAGCTGAATTCTGCCGAGGAAACTGGTCGTGTGTACGGGGCCTGACACTATGTGAAAATGGAGCGGGAGCTGCATGCTGATGCTGAGACTTAGTTGATTGCTAGAGAGAGAAGTGAGTAGGAACACCAGTGGCCAGGCGCCCTACGCGGCTGCCTAGTTTGCCTAGTGGTAGCACCGGCCCTGCTTCCCAGGTAAAGGGGAGAAGACTGAGGTTAACTCTGCTTTGCTTTCCTGCTCACAATTGTGGGCTTTTGGTGTACAGTCTCCTGTCCTGTTTCATATAAAAAGGCAAAGGCTGGGGGTCAAGGGAGCATGGGTCAGCGGGCTAAGGATTGGGAACCTTACAGGACTTGTTGAGACTTGTAGTTCCGCTACGAAGCACAGGTCTTCGGAATACACTCAAGTCCTGAATTTTTCCCATCAAGTCGTGCCAGCTATGGATTTCACTCACTAAGACTTTACCTATGCTATGTAGTAGTGTGGTACCCCAGGGGTGTGGTGACCCAGGATTCTCAACCAGGCAGGTTGAGGGGCTCCAGGGAGCTTGCAGTTTACAGAGGAAACTGGCATTCAAGTTTCTTCAATGGTTAATAAAATCCCCAGTCCTGGGTTCAGGCTTTAGAGCTGATCAGCACACTGATTGTGCAGGTGTGTGTGGGCCTGATAGGAGACTCAGGACCAGCGTTCTGGGCTCCACCCTCCCCAGGAGTCCAGGCTTGCAAGGGAGAACCCTGAGAGTGCAGGTGTGCACTGAAGTAGCTAGAGAGCTGGATAGTGCAGGTGTGCACTGTGAAACCCCAGAGACCTGAGTCTAAGGTTGCTGACAGGAGTCAGGAGAGCTCCATGCTGGAGCCTGAGCAGTTGTGCTACTGCTGACAAGAGCGAGGTGGCTTGGTATTTTCTTTGGCACGTATAAGCCAGGAGGCTGAAGGTACCGTTCTGTGTGGACAGTGAAAACCCCCTGCGTGGGAAACCTATGTTTGGATTTTGTTTATTTTTGCCTTTTCAATAAAAGTGGGCCAACAAGCCCTTAAACATAGTTCCGGACTGGCGTGAATCGCTTAAAATCGCATATCCCACTTGAGCTAAACACCCCCAATATTACAAGTGGTGGAGAATGCGGGCACAAGACGGTGGTATCCGGGTCCTTGCTCTACAGTGAGTTCACGTCAGGAACTGTTGGCTGTGTGTGGAAGTGCAGCCAGGCAAAAGGCATTGCAGGTTATGTGCCTGTGAAAGGAGAATCTTGGCAGAACTGGAGATCTCTGCAAAATTAAGTTCACCTGTTATATGAACTGTGTTTGTGTGCTTGAGACAGCACAATCTGTGTGCAGCTGAGGAGAGCTTGCATGAAGTGAAAAGCAACTTGCTTTAAAGTGACAGTGCTTCATTTTTTTTGCTGGACGGTGCAAAAGTTTGGTGGAGTGACTGCGAAGATGATGCAAGGGTTTGAGCCTGCCGGAGAGCATTGCAGACTGTTTTTTGCTAAACTAACTCCAGTTAAAGGGGAAGTGCATGTGGTCGCCCCTGGTAACGCTAGTACAAGCAGGACAGCTGTTAATGTGAAAAGTTCCATGCTTACAAGAGGATGCAGTTGGGGAAGCCCTGCTAAGGCTCTGAAGCAAGAGCGCTGTTTGCGGTGCAGTGAGTGGGGGCATGTTGTCTCCAAATGCCCTTTGTCTCAGTCTCCAATACAAAGTGACACAGCCAGACAAAGGTCTGCAACATTGTTTGGAAAACCTGATTTGAGTGCCGGGAGTGTCCAAAAGGCGGATCAGAAGTTTGAGAGGTATGGGGTTGCCCGTAGCAACGGTGGTGATATCAAGTCTGCAAACCATGTGAGAAACGTATTGCCGACAGAGGAGCATAGTAAATTGAAAGCAACAAGGCGTCAAGGATCGCAAAGTCGCTGCGTTTGGGAGAGTCAGCAAAGTACAGCTGGAAGAGCGCCGTCTCCCTTAGCAACGAGAGATCAAATGGTAACCGGAAGGAGGAGCTACAGTGGAGATGTGGAGAGGCGTCCCACTAAAGATGTGTGCAAAAATGTACCATGCCTGGAATGTGGTCAGCTGGGGCATGGCATTTTTTCTTGTCCCAGATTATGGAACATGGCTGGAGACATGGCTACTGGGCACAAGTCTTTGTCTGCAAGCCCAGGTCCTTGTGCAAGTGTGTTTGCAATCACCTCTGGCAACAGTAAGGAAGTACCTGTTGTGCCTGCAGGGGGTGCTAAGGAGTCAGCAGTGGCATCTGCAGTTTCATCCCAGGGAGAGTTGGCCAGTGAAATTGCGATAAAGGACAGACAACATACTCAAATGAACATGGCAGCCCCCGTTACAGTGATCGGTAAGACTGTTGCTGGTAAATGCATGGAAAAGATTGACTATGTGAATGTGCACACTGGAGTTGCAGTGACCCCAAATGGGAGATCCACTGTCTGTGTGGAAAAGGACTTGCCTCGCTGCAGTGCCCTGTTCAGTGGGGAGGCAAGTGGTAAACTTGAATGTGACAGTGTGATGGGTAAAGCTGATAATATTGTGTTGTCTAAAGTTGATGGCCCAGCTGCTAATGGGCTAGTGCAGCTCACTAGAGATAACAATGTTGCTATGAATGCAGTTAAAGATGTGTTATCTCCCCTAGCAACCGTGATGAATGCCACAGAGGTGTCCCTAGAAACCCCCAGGGAGCTCTGCGTTTTGGAGCCGGAGGTTGCCTGGGACAGCTATGGTGCTGCTCTGAGGGATAAGACGGTACCTGAACATGGTGATGACAAAATGTTAAATGCTAAAACTAATGTGTTTGAAAACACTCATGATGGACGTGTCTTAATGCTGTCTGGCAATGACAGGTGTGAAGGTGTTCATGTGTTTAATGAAGCGCCACCAGAGCAAGGTGGTGAGAGTGTGGTATTGCAGCCTGCTCTGGTTAAAAATGTATTACCACAGTCTGGTTTAAACAAAAGTGACGTCTGCAAGGTGTCTGTTGCTGTGCCACTCTGTCCCTCTGGTAGCGCAGAGATAACAGATTGGGACAGATGGGCAAAAAGCCTGTTGGCTTTGTTGGAAAAGGCCTCTGTTGGTAAGAGTGGAGCAGACATGATTTCTGCAGTGCCAGATGAAGGACCTGCAGAGCAACTTGTATGCAATGGTGCATTTGCTGCTGCAGATGATGTTGCTCACAAGATGGAAGCGCCAAGTAACGGCGAACGCACAGAAGAGGTCATGTCTGTGATCCACAAAGGGCCTAATGATATGGTAATGAATGATGCCGCGCCAAATGAGCTGATGTTGGTGGAAGTGCCAGAGGGCACAGCAATAAATGAAGGGATTGTAATCAAAGGTCCAAATGTTGTGTTATGCGATGTTCAGCGGTCAGGACAGTTGCTGGCAGAGGATCTCATGCCAGTGGAGTTGGTGTATACTGAAGCTGCCGTGGACAACCACTCCGCTGGGTGCAGTTCCTCTCCAGACACTGCCCTGCGGAACATGGGTTATATTAAATATGACAAATGCATTGATGTTTCTGACCATGATGAAAAATGCAGCATGTTGGCGATTTTTGATGGTATGGTTGCCATGGGTGACATCAAAAATAATGGTAGACATGATGGTCTTGGTCAAGTTGATCTGGTTGTAGAAAACCCTGAAAATTGTAGCGAGACAGGGAATGATGGGTTTGACACAGAGGTAAAAGGTAAAGCAGAAGTAGGCCCCCTAGAGGTTCAGGAGGGTAATTCTGGGGAAGGTTTCCTGAGGTTCGAGGAACTTCTAGGATCTGAGAAGGATCCTGGTAAAAAATGGTTGGAGGGAAAAAGCCCAAAACTTAGCAAGGTGTCACATGACTTAGAAACCTCAGAGTGGCGAGACAGTCAGGATGTCCTTCAGAGGGAGACTAGGACGAGGCCGCAGTCATATGAGGGTGTTAGTGATGAAACTGACAGCATGAAGCATGCAGTGTACATGGGGAAACAAGTGACGCCAAGTTTGGACAGTAAGGGGGTGCCCGTACATAGAGCTCAGAGAGGGACCAGTGTCGCCCCAATAAAAGAGCCCCCACTTATCGCTAAACAAGGGTTTAAAAATCTGATCCCTTACAAATTAAATAAACGGAAAGGGGGTGGTCTATTGGAAATTGAGGGAGCCCTTGGTAACCTTAATGGTATCAGACCCTCAAAGCTAAAAAATCAGCCTTGGGTGCAAAAAGGTGCCAAGAGTAGTAAAATCCCTACTGATAAGGTGGCTAGTGTAGGTCCAAGAGAAATGGGAAGGCAGCGCTTTTGGAAGCGTACACGTAAAAAGGCATGGGAGTGTCTTTGCAGACCCCGAGTAAATGTAGCAGGGGGACACGGAGAAAGTCACCGCATGGGACAAGGTTTGGCCCATGTGGGTGGTAGCTTGCATGGTCATGCCAAAGTGAGGAGGTTGTACTGGTGTGTTCCGCCCTCTGGGTCGAAACAAGGGGGGGAGATATGTAGTAGTGTGGTACCCCAGGGGTGTGGTGACCCAGGATTCTCAACCAGGCAGGTTGAGGGGCTCCAGGGAGCTTGCAGTTTACAGAGGAAACTGGCATTCAAGTTTCTTCAATGGTTAATAAAATCTCCAGTCCTGGGTTCAGGCTTTAGAGCTGATCAGCACACTGATTGTGCAGGTGTGTGTGGGCCTGATAGGAGACTCAGGACCAGCGTTCTGGGCTCCACCCTCCCCAGGAGTCCAGGCTTGCAAGGGAGAACCCTGAGAGTGCAGGTGTGCACTGAAGTAGCTAGAGAGCTGGATAGTGCAGGTGTGCACTGTGAAACCCCAGAGACCTGAGTCTAAGGTTGCTGACAGGAGTCAGGAGAGCTCCATGCTGAAGCCTGAGCAGTTGTGCTACTGCTGACAAGAGCGAGGTGGCTTGGTATTTTCTTTGGCACGTATAAGCCAGGAGGCTGAAGGTACCGTTCTGTGTGGACAGTGAAAACCCCCTGCGTGGGAAACCTATGTTTGGATTTTGTTTATTTTTGCCTTTTCAATAAAAGTGGGCCAACAAGCCCTTAAACATAGTTCCGGACTGGCGTGAATCGCTTAAAATCGCATATCCCACTTGAGCTAAACACCCCCAATATTACAGCAGGTACCTTGAGCACCCACTGTTAGTGTTAGATTGGGAAACATCGTTCTGCCATGCTGTGTTTATCATGCTGCACTTTTAGTAAAAGGTGTGCACATGGAGTTTGAGTTTACTACAGTACACCTAAAGGTTCTAGTAACATCACAGGAACAAAGGGTTAACTGCAATCGGACTTAGGCGTGGTACCTGGTAGGGTGACAGGTTCTCTGGTAGGTAAGGAGTCCAGGATTATGGCTCCCTCCCTAGCTGTCTGTCTCCGTCGGTCATTAGGAGCAGATTAGCATTATGGAGATCTAATACCTGGTCACTTGGTACGGAATGAGAAGAATTAAGTGAAGCACACATGAGGTGGGACCCTATTCTGTTATTGGGAGTGAGGTAACAGAGGTACGCTGATTGGTGGAGTGGGTGTTGGTTCTGAATGTCCCTCCTAATGCAGCACATACACCTGTTAAAGTGTATAGAATATGGGACGCTATCTTTGGAAGAACTTCACATAACACTACACACAAGTGGCTCAACTGATCTTGGAGGACTGCCTTAATTTTTGACTTTCACATGACCTCACCCCCGGTCTGGCCCCGGCATTGATGTGCACACCTTGGGGCAAGGTGTAAACCCTGTGTAAAACAACTGTCCCTTTCTGCTGCCTGGTGTAGCCCGGAATAACCCACCCTGGGGGTAGGCCTCCTAAGTGACCCAAGGAGTTAATGGGAAACATATGGGGGAGATGTGCTCTGTCTATCACAATGCTCAAAGTACCCGACAAATTACTTCACACAATCAAAATGAAAATTGGTGGAAAAATTGCGCTAAACATAAATAATGTGAAACCTGTAGCGGCCAGCACCAACAAAAAACAATGTTGTGTACGAAAGGTGAGAAAGAAAAAGTGCAGCGCTAAATATTGAGTGAAGGGATTCAAACAATACGGTAAGTAGTACAATTCGATGAAACAATTCAAATAGAATTGGACCCAGGAGACACTCACCATATGATATGGTGAGTGAAAAAAAGGAAGAAAAAAATAACTGAAACAATGTAATAGTGTGGAAAGCCACTAGGAGGTGGTGTTCCTGTAGGAAATGTGTGCAACACACTAAAGTGGGTGATGTGACACCTGTAGGTGATAACAAATGGGGTGAACCAATCACAAAGTCCAAGCAAAAAATGTATATATATGGCAATCCGATATCGGACTGATATGTACAGTCTTTGAGAGATGGAATTGGTCGGAAATTCTTATGAAGGAAAAACAAAACGGCCACTCAAAAAGAACTGATGTAAGATTGTCCTCTCTGGTATGCCGATCAGACGATCAGTGTAGATGGTGAAAACCTCAGCAACGATTCACAGTGATATCCAAAAAGATAAATAAATGGATACTCTTACCAGAATATGTGGACATACACGTCAGCGACGGTATGTCGATCAGGCATGCACGAACTCCTAGGCAAAGATGGTGTTGATGGGAAACGTTCCAATATGTCAAACTTTAATCCCCGGGAGTCGGTAGAATCCAAGCGGCAGAAAACAAATCTTGCAGGAGAGATTCACAAACAAATCTTGCAGGAGAAGTTCACAAGCATAAATATGCAGTGAGCGAAGCCGTCACGGAATCATGTAAAGAAAAAAGTGACTCACATGGTGTGGTAAATCCTTAAAAAAAGCCTTTTATTTAGGCATGGTAGGCAAGCAAATAAAACAGAAAACTGGATACAAAACATATAAAAATTGGTAGATAAAAAATAGTACAAGCCGGGTCAAGGACAAGTACAAGTGATCACGTATTTAAAAAATGGCGTCTTGAGCAGGTAGCGTATGGGCTATGTACCCGACATGTTTCGAGCAAAAGAGCTCTTCAACTGGGGCATATCCCATACATGTGCCCAACGCCATCTATTTATGCCTTACAAAATGAAGCAATGATGACACCATGCCTGGAACAGCTGAGACAGCTGGGGGGGGTGTAACCAATCACAGACCTCTTCATCTAATACCGCCCACTGCTGTCAGCAAAGGACGTTATGCAGTGTGCAGAGCTGTTTCCTGTATGACTATAGTGAACCACCATTGGTTGCCCAAGCGTCCAGGCGGGGCACGTTGCATGTCATTCCAGCACAGCACAAGTGTGCACAAGTGTGCACACTGCATAACGTCCTTTGCTGACAGCAGTGGGCGGTATTAGATGAAGAGGTCTGTGATTGGTTACACCCCCCCCAGCTGTCTCAGCTGTTCCAGGCATGGTGTCATCATTGCTTCATTTTGTAAGGCATAAATAGATGGCGTTGGGCACATGTATGGGATATGCCCCAGTTGAAGAGCTCTTTTGCTCGAAACATGTCGGGTACATAGCCCATACGCTACCTGCTCAAGACGCCATTTTTTAAATACGTGATCACTTGTACTTGTCCTTGACCCGGCTTGTACTATTTTTTATCTACCAATTTTTATATGTTTTGTATCCAGTTTTCTGTTTTATTTGCTTGCCTACCATGCCTAAATAAAAGGCTTTTTTTAAGGATTTATCGCACCATGTGAGTCACTTTTTTCTTTACATGATTCCGTGACGGCTTCGCTCACTGCATATTTATGCTTGTGAACTTCTCCTGCAAGATTTGTTTGTGAATCTCTCCTGCAAGATTTGTTTTCTGCCGCTTGGATTCTACCGACTCCCGGGGATTAAAGTTTGACATATTGGAACGTTTTCCATCAACACCATCTTTGCCTAGGAGTTCGTGCATGCCTGATCGACATACCGTCGCTGACGTGTATGTCCACATATTCTGGTAAGAGTATCCATTTATTTATCTTTTTGGATATCACTGTGAATCGTTGCTGAGGTTTTCACCATCTACACTGATCGTCTGATCGGCATACCAGAGAGGACAATCTTACATCAGTTCTTTTTGAGTGGCCGTTTTGTTTTTCCTTCATAAGAATTTCCGACCAATTACATCTCTCAAAGACTGTACATATCAGTCCGATATCGGATTGCCATATATATACATTTTTTGCTTGGACTTTGTGATTACTTCACACAATCAGCATAGATCTAGGCCTATGGTGGCCAGAAGTCAGTGGTGGCATTTTACTGACTTCATACAGTATGCTTATGAATTTATGGGAGGTTTGCTTGGCTGTATTGTTGATCCAATAGCTGCAATATATTCAAAGTTACTGACCAAATCTATCGTAACTATCAAGTTGTGACCTCTTGGTCCTTGAGAGCCTTATTTTTGAAGTAAAGGATAAGGGTTGACGACCCCCCCCATGATGTGTTTTTAACCAATCCGAGAAAAGCCCTAAACAAAGCGTAGTGCTATAACCCAAAAAAGTAATACAATTATTTAACTACATAAAAAGTGCCTTTATTAACAAAGCATAATAAATGTGAAAACATTAGTGTGCAAAACAAAGCAATCAATAATCCACTAATGTTTGTATAATGTATATACAAACATATACATAAAACAATTAGATATGGACCAAAAAATCATAAAGTGCAAGTGCAAAATTAAATGTCCGATAATTTGTATATTCACAAATCTTCCCAAAGTACTACAAATTAATGTCCCCATAAAGACCTCCATAAAGACCTTTACATCACAAGAAGACCCCACACACTCTTTAACCTTTGATGGATCAATGTAATGTTTTAGAATCTCACTAAGTGTTCATTCATTTGGGTCCCTCTTCTCTGTGTATTCTGCTTTAAGTGCCAAAATAATCTTTGCTCTTTTTTTCTTATAAATTATAGAATTTGCGCTTATTTTTGAAAATCGAGTTGGAAGAATTTTCAGGTCTATGTCATGTTTCTGGGCTCTATTCTTTAAGAAGTTCAAACATTTATTAGTTGTGTTGCGAGACAATGTTGAATCTCTTGAAGAATGATCTGGCACTCTTATCTTCCAGAAAATAATTGCAGTGTATGTCACTGAATTTATTTAGGGGCACAAAACCCATCTTGTTTTGGACTCCGTTGCACGTAGACTCAACTTTGCGTTTCTTTACACAGGATAAACTGCATGGGTACTTCATACAAAGGGGACATTTATACTTCTTCACTTCCACAGGTCTCACAGCTGGACAGGAATATCTTCCTGTTATCTTAGGCCCTGTACACACGGCCGAGTTTCTCGGCAGAATTCAGCCAGAAACTCGATCGGATCCGTATTCTGCCGAGAAACCCGGTCGTGTGTACACTTTTGGCCGAGGAAACCGACGAGGATCTCGTCGGGCCAAATAGAGAACATGTTCTCTATTTCCTCGTTAGTCAATGAGGAAACTTGGCTCGCCGAGATCCTTGGCGGCTTCACAAGGAACTCGACGAGCAAAACGATGTGTTTTGCCCGTCGAGTTTCTCGGACGTGTGTATGGGGCCTCAGAGCATAACCCTCACTAAGTCCTAAACCCTAATTGGGTGCAACAAGTCAGTGGGGTGATCCTAGGGTGAGGACTATCGCTGTTTTATTGTTTTTACAATAAAGAAGGGTGTTGCATTATTTATCCAGTGGCTTTCCTCTTTGTAAACATGCTGTGTATATTTGCACATTATGTTAAAATCTAACCCTCACCTACTGGGCTTTAATTCCATTTTAGGGGCTGGTTTACACCAGATGCAGCCCAGTGTGTTTTTAATTTGCATCAAAAACATTGAACAGTGTTTTTTCATGATATAAACAAGGCCAAGGAAAAATCTAAGCTTTACTCACTGTTTTTTTATGCATTCCCATGGCCCTAGTTCATACCAATGAAGTGCGTTCCAGTAGAGTCAACAAAAGAAGAACATTTTTGTTCTGTATGGAAAGCATCTGGAACACAGCAAAATGCATGGAAAACACATTAGAATGCGACATGTGGCCCGCAAAGCCTTCTGATGTGGCTCGTGACCTCGTGCTCCGGGATGGTGGGTTGGCAGGCCTAGATTGCAGATTGCAGACCCACCATGCCGGAGCATCAGTGTTGTGAAAGAGCCGCATAAGCCAATGCTTCCTGTATAGCATGGGCTCTTATCATAGGCGGAGTGATTCCAAATGCACTCTGCCTGGGACAGCATCAGCTGGTGATACCTGAATGGAAGACTGTTTTTAAAGGTACGTTTATTACTAAAATCACAGTATATATATATGGGCATATCTGTTCTGCAGTGGTTACTAGGCTGCATTCAAACTGATATGCAAGTGTAGCGCAGTGGACCTGCAGGTTATCTGCACTGAGCCATAGATTTTTGGTTTTACCTGTGGTCTTGGTGCACTTTCAGAAAGTTCACCACACCTGCAGGATATAATAGAATTCTATGGCAAAGTGTAGCTAACCCACAGGAAAGCCACGGGTGCACTGCGTTGCACCCACAGTGTGCGTAGACTGCCTTAGGCCCCACACGATTGGTCCGACCCAATTGGACCCTCTATTCACCTCTATGGAGCGGCAGAAGTAAACAGACTTGTGTCCATTTACACACACCTACCTCCAATCCGATCTGCTAAAAAAACTGAAGTGGATCTGTCCAATTTCATCTGATCGGATCAGAGGGCCCATAGAGTAGAGTGGGCCTTATCTGTGTTTTAATGCAAAAATGCATTAAAATGTGTGAAAAACGCACGTAAATGTGCATGCAGAAACATATGTGGAATGTACTAATTGTGGTGTGAACTGGCCCCAAGAGAGCTGAGAGTGAAAACATCATTACAAATGCTGGATTTAATATTTCTGCCCATACTTATAGCTAGGTTATGTATATGTACAGTATATTTCATTATTAGCAGAATTAGAATATGCAGGCTCCATTGCACACACACACGACATGCTCAGGCCGCCCAATCACACTGTAGTAGGTACTCGGATGGTCTCAGAAAGCTCTGGACCAAGCCATATTTTTTACTGGCAACCTTTTACATGTACTGCCATTTACTGGCAGAAAAAAATTGCCTGTTTTTTGCCAGTAAAAATACTGATGGTTGGCAACACTGGCCGGGACCTGCTAAATGGCCAAAGTGTCCAATCACACCCCAGAGCCCTGTGTTGATTGTCACAGAGGGAACAATCTCTTGCATGACCACGCACTATCCAGTTAAAGTAGCACAGTGCCAAAATAGCAGAAAATGCCCTGGTAATGAAGGAGGTAAAATCTTCACTACCAGCTCTGTGACCGTGCCCGCGGGACCCGGGGACTCGATCGTGTCACGGAGAGGCAGAACGGGGAGATGCCTATGTAAACTAGGCATTTCCCTGTTCTGCCGAGTGACAGGACAGTGATCTTCTGCTCCCTGTCATCGGGAGCAGTGATCACTGTTTTGTCACTCGTAGCCCAGCCCCCCACAGTTAGAATCACTCCCTAGGACACAATTAACCCCTTCCTTGCCCCCTAGTGGTTAACCCCTTCCCTGCCAGTGTCATTTACACAGTAATCAGTGCATTTTTATAGCCATTTATAGTAAGTAAAAAAATATGTTTTCAATTAAATTTATTTTTTATTTTTGGAGCCTTTTTATGTAAAAAATTATTTTTAGGGCAGACCTCCACTTTAAGAAGAGGGAAAAAGAGGTGTTCTGTTGTCCTTATCTAGGGTGACAATGTTGCTGCTTTATAATTCCAGAACACTTTGTAAGTGTTGTAACACTAGGGTAATAAGTGTGTTACTGACAGTATTAACAGGTGAAAAAAAGGAAAAAAAAGCCTGAAACAAATGCAGCCACTCTAAGGACTGGTAAGCTACACTATATTACAATTCTGCTCTTGGGCTTTTATATACTTCAAAGGTAAAAAAAGTCAAAACTGATCATTGAACTTTTGGAGGATTCTGATAGGATTCATTCACCTACTGGTATGTTAAAGGTCCCCAGAACAAACTATCTATTCTCTCCCTCTAACCCCCCCCCCCTCCGATCTTACTATCTGACTCTATGGTCAAAATGTGAAAGTGTTGGCAGGTGCAGTCTACTTTCTCTGCTGCAGGTTTTGCTCTTCCGCAGCGGAACTGTTGAGTGAGAGGAAGTCAAGAGGAACAGGGTTTCTCTATGGTTTCTTTGATCACTATGGAAAGCTATCCTATTGGATGCTGCCACTCTGTACGTGACTCTAACAGCCATCTTGGATCTCACAGAGCCTATTTAAGGTCCATTGGTCTTAGGTTTGGCATGCATTTTGCAAGTTGGTAGAGTAAGGACAGGTACCCCACTTGTTAGGGACAGTAGTAGCATTAGGGGAATGTTTCTGACAAGAATGGAAAGTGTAGCGTCTCAACTCTTCTGGGCACCTTCCCGATTGGTCAGGCTTCACTCTGTCCCTCTCAACAGATGCTGTCATTCCGGCTGGAATTTGTTCCTTTGACATTACTGGAATCCATGAGTGAACCTGGACGGGTAGACTGCCGGGAATGTATTGTAAATGTTGCTGAATTATTCAAATACAAGTTCTGCCCTGCACCTGTCTGTGTGAGTTATTGCCACCACACATGCTGCATCCCACCTACAAAAAGTTTGTCACACTTATAATATGGCAGAATCTTTATCTCAGGAGCTAGATTTCCTGACCTTAAAGACATTTGTTCAGTCTTTCATATTTAAAGTAAGAATTGTATGAATATTACATACTACATGGTATAGTAATATCACAATATTTATCTCTACCTTTGCACCAGATTTGCATACAATGCTGAGCGTGAATGAAAGAAGGTTTGCCTAAGATATGTGGCAAATGGACCCCAAGCTTAAAAGCAAAATATGGGACTATATATATATTTTTTTTAAATCATACGTACCTAGGTGGATGCACCATCAGTTCGATGCTGCATCTGTCCCCCGAAGGCTCTAACACTGAGAACTGAGCGATCAAACACTGCCGATCGCTCGGTTATCAAAGCTCCCTGAGCAGAGAGCTCTATGTGGTCTTACTTACTTATCTTACTTCCACAATGGCAGTGCTTCTATGAGAGATTTGTGGGGCAGCATTATAAGATGTGTTTCTTCTTTCCTGCCTTGTAACACTGTGTGACATCACATGTGTGACCAGTTTTTTTAGAGCACCAGATTTAGAGGCCTTAAAGGGTCACTAAAGGAAATATTTTTTTTAGCTAAATAGCTTCCTTTACCTTACTGCAGTCCTGGTTTCATGTCCTCATTGTTCGTTTTTGCTCTGATGTTGCTGTAATTCTGCTCTGTTCTGGACACTTCCTGGTTGTCTGTTTCCTGAGGACCACAGTACTGGGAGATTCTAGTTTCGTTTTCCAAACCATCACTTCTCTATGGCTCTATACAGCACAAAGGCAGGATATCATGCAAAAACGAAACTGAAACTACAGGTACATTATATGATTGATTTGTATCTATTTTTAATAGTTTTTAATCGTTTTTAATCGTTTTTAACTATTATGTCTCTATACCCTGTAAACAGTCATTTGAGCAAAAAAAAAGAATTTCCTTTACAACTCCTTTAAGCCACGTACACACAACCATTTTTAATGTCCTAGAAAAAACAAAGTTTTTCTCTACGTGATTCTTGTCAAGCCTTCCTTGCATACACGCGATCGTGAAAAAAAAAATGCTCTAGCAAAACGCGGTGACGTACGACGGCACTATAAAGGGGAAGTTCCATTCGGATGGCGCCACCCTTTGGGCTGCTTTTGCTGATTTTGCAATAGTAAAAAAGTTTGGTGAGAGACGATTCACGCTTTTCAGTCTTCATGCTTTTCAGTCTGTTACAGCGTGACGAATGTGCTATCTCCATTACAAACGCTAGTTTTACCAGAACGAGTGCTCCCGCCTCATAACTTGCTTCTGAGCATCCACATTTTTTCCCGTCATTAAAGCGTACACACGACCTGAAAAACGACAACGTTAAAAACGATGAGAAAAATTTGAGCATGTTCTAAATTTTTAATGCCCATTTTTCACGTTTTTCAAGTGCTCTGGAGCCTACACACGATCGTTTTTAATGACCAATTTAAAAAATTGCACTTTTCACATCATGAAAAAACGGTCGTGTGTACGTGGCATAACAATCAGTGCCATTAAAGATGCTCATGGATCCCATAAATGAAGTCACGCAGTTCAAGATCTACCATGACTACCTTCTTGCACAAGTCACAAACACCCCCTGAACTGTCATTTTTCTTCCTTGAACCTCTGCTGCAGCACAGTTGGTACAGGTAGTTGTTATTCACCTTCTTAGGAAGACCAAGCCATATACCCTACTGATACATAAAGAACTTTTTCATTAAACAGAGATACAAAAAAACCTCCATAAAGTACTATTCCTCTCATTCACATGGAAATGTGAAATGTCAGTTATAGATTGCTGCTGTTACAGTAACAAAACAGAATGGGTATAAATGGCAAGGTGGATCAGAGCTTATCGCTTAAGTCAACTTTCAAAAACAAGAATGGGTTTGAAGCTACAAGGCTGTCTTGCACATTTCAATGACCGCACTGACATTGCTTCTCTTTTCAATAAACCTCTTCTGACAGCACTGCATGGTGGTCAGAAGAATAATCTCCCAGGGTCATGGGGAGAAACTAATAATTAGGGCTTTTTCCCTTGGTCTCAACACCTGAAACTTTTCTTTCCTTTTTCTTTTTTACAAAAGCCTAGAAAAAAAGGCCCTTTCAAGCTATTGAGGCTACATAGTATTGCCAGACCTTTCTGTAGGTTATATAGAGTCTATAAATGAAAAGGTTTTTTTTTTCTTGCAGAAAGAAGGAATCTCTGTAGAAAAAGGATAAGCTGTTCTGATGGATTATTTGAACACAGATATTTAAAGAGACTAGTGTTCTGTGTTTTAACAGTAAAATAGTACAGAGCAGGTCCCCAGAACACTTTCAGGCTAGCCAGCAAAAAAACCTAGGTAATCTGTTTCATCTACTTAGGTAAAAACAGAAGTTTAAGCTCCATCCCTCTGCAAATACGGTACATATGGAAGCCAAACTTCCATGTCAAGGCACATTTAATAAGCGTAGTCCCTATTGCTAAACGATCTGAGTTTTACAACTATGGATGCATACCGTATATGCCAATGCACAAACATAAAGAAGGCTCATCTGAAGGTGTACACAAGGCAGCTGGAGACTTCCAATTTGTGTCTGCACCACATAAAAAAGCATTTATAGCAGCTGCTCTGATTTGAAAGCAGCAAAAATGGGAAAGGTGCAAATGGTCAGGGCAATATACAAATCTGTACAATAGGGGTCCCCAGTACACTTTTAAAGCTGACCCCCCCCCCCCTCCGGTGTCACATTTGACACCTTTCAGGGGGGAGGGGGTGCAGATACCTGTATAAAACAGGTATTTGCACCACTTCCCGGTATAAATTCCAGCGGGATCCGGCCCCTGCGTGTCACCCCCCCCTCTGTTGTGTTCTGGGAAACACTCGGCTCCCAGAACACAACGGGGACCAGTGGGAACGTCACAGCGCGACTCGCGCATGCGCAGTAGGGAATCGGGCAGTGAAGCCGCAGCACTTCACTCCCTGATTCCCTCACCAAGGGTGGCGGCTACCGCTCGGTTTCGGCTGCTGACGTCGTGGGCGACCTGGACAGGTAAGAAAAATAAATGAATCCGTGCAGTGGAAGTAAAAATAAAAAATGAAAAAAGTGCCAATATACAATATATGTAGGGTTTTGACGCCCCGCTACAGGTAGCTGCCTCTACGTAATTTATTCAACCTGGATGGAATAATAGATTGAATAGGGTATGAATGTAGGAGTGGCGCTACCTTAAGAGTGCCTAAATAGTCAATGGTAGAATGTGCAAAAATTATGCTTTTTAGTGTCTAAAAACAGTGTGCAAACCTGCAATTTGTGCTGAAAGGATGTGCATAAAATGTGAATTAAATAAATAAATGAATTAATTAGATATAAATAAGAATTTAGTACAAAGTGCTCAAGTATTAATACATGTGCTGAATGTCCACAATCAATAGGTGAATTGTTGTTCTCTCTGTGTCACAATTTAAAAAGTGCTTATGCCAAGTGAACTTCTGTTCCAATGTTGCACTCAGTGACCACCACAAACAGTGCTCCACACTCTTATGTGGCCCGCACTCACCGGATACTTCACCCCCTCCTGGGGTTTAAAGCGTTCACATTGTGTGCCACTGTGCAGCACTTTGGCAGTTATGCGTCCCACTATAATGTGTCCCACTATAATCCTGGGAGGTGCTTCCAATGATTACCCCATATGCAGGAGAGAAAAGGTTCCAATATAGTGTGATACCGTATGTACAAACTGTTTTTATTAAGTAAAATAGGGTACTCACATTTAGGCAGTAAAAACGATAATTTCATGCAAAAAGGAAGTGCTGTGATGTTCTGTCAAAACGCTCGACCGTTTTCGTCGACCCGACGTCCTCTGGAGCATGCAAATAGACTAATGCTCATGTACGGCGGCCATTTTTGGTGTGGTTTTTCACTCTATAGGTTTAAACAGTCTCCGTCCCCATTTTGGATAAGATATTGAAGACTGTAGACCGAGTCTACTAGTTACCAAATACCTTTGATACCTTTGATCTCTCAGGACGCTGTGAGTAAATATAAACTTTAAAACTGTTTTTATATAGACAGCTCTGATAAAATCGAATTATCATGGTGTTATACATGCAAAACGGGAGGATATTAATGTGTGGTACAGGGGCATGGGATAAAATGTTTATGGCGATAAAGATTGTTTTAAAACCCTAGCTGCATTTGTTAACTTCTATGGAGATCTAAATAATTAATCTAGTTTATTTGTTCATATTTCCAGAAGCTAAAAGTAACTATACACGAAACAAGTTATCCATAAAAGCAAGAAGAAGGGGTATCAAATGGCAAACAAAATTTGTGACCAATGAAAAATCTGTATTTTGTTTAGAGTGATGCATTATGTTCATACAAGCAGAGATATCACTGTTCATAGTCCAATGATAACATTTAGAGCCGGTTCACACTGGGGCGGCACGACTTTGGGGGCGACTCGGCAAGGCGTCCTGAAGACGACTTCAGAGGCGACTTGCAAAATGACTTCTGTATAGAAGTCAATTCAAGTCGCCCCCAAAGTCGTGCAAGAACCTTTTTCTAAGTCGGAGCAACTTACGTCGCTCCTATTAGAATGGGACGCGACTTGTCAGGCGGCTGAGTCGCCTGACGAGTCGCCCCAGTGTGAACCGGCTGTTACTGTTATGTTTTATCTTGATTACTGGTACATGTTTTTACGTCTAGAAAATAAAATGTGTTTTGTCAATCTGTGTTTTAATTAATTATGATAAATAAATGCTGATTGATGAATAAATGCTGATTACTAAGTAAATCACTTTATTAAGACATGTCTGTCAAAGTAGTCATTCTTAATAGGAACAATTAAACATGCATGAAATACACTAGTATGGATTGATATGCAAAATGATCAATGTTGTTATTTTTCAAATGTTTTGTTTCTCATTTAACATATATTGGACCTTGATGGTGATCAGCCAGTAAAATATGTGCTGTACTTGATTTTCATTGTATTATATGTTAAAGTGAAGCTTTGCCATTGAGGGCAAATTAACAGGTGCCCCTTCCATTACTAATTCTAACCTTTGTTCAGTATTTCTGTGTGGTGGTGGCGGGGGGGGGGGGGGAAATAAACTCTTTCACTCCAACAGTGTAGAGCAGCAAATTGCCCATTTTTAGCACTGTCACATTGGGGTGACGAGTGAGTAAGGTCAAATTCAGACCAGCCTGGAGGTCACATAGAGTTAATTCTTAGGGCTCCAGTGGGCGAATCGAGCAATCATTGATCATGGTGAAGGCATTTGTTAGCAGCGGAGATAGTAGGCTTGCAAGCAAAACTGTTACTTTTTTCATAAAGCTGAACTCCAGGCATTTAATCCCCCCACCCCAACAGATGTCAATTTAAAAAATATATATATTCTAACATGCCATTTTTCTTGTCTAGAACCTTGGTCACATGACACTCTGGGTCCTGAATTTTCTATCTTCTACATTGTAAAGTGGAAGGGTTCGTCTGTGGGTGCCAAGATCACTGCCTGGATGACGTGGTTGTCCAGCGGTCGGGTTCTCTCAGTCTCTAAAATATTGCAGTGGCATGATTAGTCATGACGGACCAGTCGGCAGTACGCAAGGGCTGCAGTGCTGGATGACCAGTGGATTCCCAGTCTCCTGTCCTGGAAGAGGTGTTAGGACATGTAACGACAGGCTTAGGTAAGTAAAAAAGGTTTTAAAACTTTATTTAAACAAAAAACATTGGTAAAGGGCTGGGAGCAAGGGAGGGACGGGAGTTATAGAGAACCTTTAATAGTAAGGGGATGTTGGTAAGTGACGTAAAAGATGTTTTTGTGAAATTGCACTTTTGGCTGTACTCTGCCACCAGTTTCATTTTAATGCATATTCTAACTGACATAACTAGCTCTATTGTGCTATTTATAATATACAGTTTCCTTCAGACAGTTTGGTACAAACACCTGGTGCCTTCCAACACTGTTATGACAATTGATGCCTCTTTTGATTGTCAGGAATGATGGAGACACTGACTTGACAGTAGAACTTGTTACTGCAGAAAACCTTACAGCTGAATTGCCAAAGGCTATGTAACTCATAGTCAACTTATTGGCTACTGCTACTGTGCCCAATTCAACACTATGGTCCAGTGCCTGGTGACAGCACTATACTCAACTCTGTGTACATGATAGTCCAATGATACATCACTGTGTAGGGGAAGGTCTGCAACAAGTAGCAGGAATCCCATCACCTGTAGAAATCCCATCACCTATAGCTTTTTATTTTTTTTTGATCAATCTGAGTTTTGTTGAATTTTATACAAATAACCAAATATACATACATTAATGGTATAATCATACCATCAAAACATACAAATACATGATACAAACTATCATAACCGAAACATCAAACAAACAAACGGAAAAGAAGAAAAAAAAAAAAAGGGAGGGGGATGATGGCAAGAAAGAATTACGACATATAAACATCCCGCACTGAAACCCTGTTAAATCATATTTTAGGTTCTATTCTGGTTCCATTGTACCCTCCAATTTCCTATTGATTAAATGTTGTATAATATTATTTTATTGTTTTATAATCATCTAACATTGATTTTCCCTATGTCCAACAGATATACATATAAAATAACTGTCTGCCTATACTAGTTGAATACATTATATATTCTTTCCGATCTTCACTGCATATCCTTTTTGAAGCAACAGAGAATAAACAAAGAAAAAAAAGAGAAAGAAGAAAAAAAGAGAGAAAAAAAAAGGGAGAAGACAAAAAGAAAGAAAATTTACGGTGGGATGGGGATGATACACGATTGCAAGGGAAAGGAAAAAATAAATAAATAAATAAATAAACAAACAAACAATAATAATCCCTCCACCATAGCTACACAACGGCAAGGTTCCCTTTAAGCCAGATAGGGAACTCGTCTGATTTTCGAAACTCGGACCATACAGACCATATATGGGAGAACTGCTCTTCCCTTCCCATTTCCCATGCCAGCAGGCCTTCCAAATCCCTGGAAAGATCTAATTCCTTTGCCCATTCCCTCAGAGAAGGTACTGTCCTTGTTTTCCAGTATCGAGGGATGACTGCTCTGGCTGCTGTAATGAAGTACCCAAGCACATCCTCTTTTGCTTTCTTTAGGGGTCCTGGGATCATGTTTAGGAGAGCCACTCTGGGTGATGCACAGATTATTGTATCCCCTAGTTTTCCATATAGGTCAAAGATTTGTTTCCAGAACCTTCTCACCGGGGGACAATCCCACCAGATATGTAGCATGTTACCCTTTGACTCATGACAACGCCAACAGATATCAGGTATATCCTGGTTAATTTGATGCATAGTAGAGGGGCACCTATAGCTTGACAATGCCAGAACAATGAAGCTTGATTACCTCCAGCATTCACCTGTGTGTTGTAGTGGGCCAAGATGGAGATGTTGTTGTGGGCCCACTGCTCTATTCTTTGAATTCCCCATCCATTTAACACCTGTGCACCTCACTTGAACAAAAGGTGAACAGTCATGTTTTCTGATTAGTAATCACTGCCCAAAAGAGGGAAGGGCTTTTTTGCAACAAAAATGACTGACTCATATCCTTAGGCTGCTGTGACGGAAGGGCCAGTGAAACCCAAAATCCATTGGAAAGGTTGGGATCCCCTTCCCTTGGAAACCCTTGTTTCAGCTCCCCATGCACCTCTTATGTCTTGGCACAGGGTGACTGAGAAAATATATCTTGGATTACTTAAGATGGGACAGTAATATTTATCCACAATATCTCCCATGATATATGTGAAGACTATTCTTGGTTTGTTTGATTCTGAACTCAACATGTTAGTTGAGAGAGCTGATCACATTGGCCTATGTACAATGTAGGAGATAGGCCGACTCTTGCTGGAGTTCCTGCTATTGTGAGAAGGTGTCCTGTGTTTATATTTATGATAATATATAATCTACTGAGTGAAGCTCGGTGACAAGTCTGACCTGTAGTGAAATCCTGATGGGCACTGAGTCACATTGGCTGCTTTAAGGGATTAGTTAATTAGCTCATGTTAATTTATGTTTTGGTTACAAGTGTATTGTTAGAGTAATATGAGCAGGAGGGGGGACCTCCTCCTCTTTAACTGTATAAAAGACTTGTATTTTGGTTCTAATAAACAGTCCATTTTCAGCAAACAAGTATCGTCTCGTTTTGCGCTTGTTAGCGGTTGGAATATCTGATGTCTATGTTCAGACTGGGAGGAAGTGGTATAGGACCAAAGCACTCAAGCGGAGTGTGGGACGTTTCGTTACAGGGAGGATACCAACAACCTCTACACATCATTAAAGTATATCAAAACAGCTTCTTTTTTACATTTTGGATATAGCAGAGAAGCATTAAAACTTTAGTCCTTTTTTTGGCATCAGTGTCCAATTGGGGAGTAAACATCATGATGCCAGTGTGGCACGTAACTTCAATGAACACTGTATGGGGAACACAATGGCTATCTGTGTCCAGGCTGTAGAAAAGGTGGTTGCTTCCAGACATAGGGTTGCCATCTCATCCCTTTAAACACAAACACATATGAATTACACAAGTTCAGAGGCGAATTTAACTCAGATAAGGCACAGAGTGAATTTAATTACCACCTTAACCACTTAAGGACCGCCTCCTGCACATATACGTCGGCAGAATGGCACGGCTGGGCACAAGCACGTACCTGTCTGTCCTCTTTAAGAACCCGGTCCGAAGCTCCGTGACCACGGCCGCGGGACCCACGGACGCGATCGCCGCTGTAAACACAGCTTCCCCGTTCTTCACTGTGGCGCTGTGATTGATTGTGTGTTCCCTGATATAGGGAAACACGATTAATGATGTCACATGTCCAGCCCCGCTCCCCTACAGTTAGAAACACATATGAGGTCACACTTAAGCCCTTCAGCGCCCCCTAGTGGTTAACTCCCAAACTGCAATTGTCATTTTTACAGAAAACAATGCATTTTTATTGCATTTTTTGCTGTGAAAATGACAATTGTCCCAAAAAAGTGTCAAAATTGTCCGATGTGTCCGCCATAATGTCGCAGTCACGAAAAAAAATGCTGATCGCTGCCATTAGTAGTAAAAAAAATGTTTTTAATAAAAATGCAATAAAACTATCCCCTATTTTGTAAACACTATACATTTTGCGCAAACCAATCGATAAACGCTTATTGCAATTTTTTTTACCAAAAATAGGTAGAAGAATACGTATCGGCCTAAACTGAGGAAAAAAAAGTTTTTTTTATAGATTTTTGGGGGATATTTATTATAGCAAAAAGGAAAAAATATAATTTTTTTTTCAAAATTGTCGCTTTATTTTTGTTTATAGCGCAAAAAATAAAAACCGCAGAGGTGATCAAATATCACCAAAAGAAAGCTCTATTCGTGGGAAAAAAAGGACGCCAATTTTGTTTGGAAACCATGTCGCACGACCGCGCAATTGTCAGTTAAAGCGACGCAGTGCCGAATCGCAAAAACTGGTCGGGTCCTTTACCTGCATTTTGGTCCGGGTCTTAAGTGGTTAATTGAAAAAGAGAAGTGAAAAAGAAAAGGTACAGCACAAAAAAATAAAAAATAAAATAAAATAAAATAAAAATGTGAATTGAAAACCTGCACGGGAAGCGCAGGTTTATACAGGGGGTAATAAGATAATTGATTGAACACTGAAGACCAATCAACTAAAAGTGATCAATAATAAAAGAATAATGTATACAAATAAAACAATAAATTCAACACATCATTGAAAAATTCTTATAAAAGTGCCAAGGTGAATATCACAAACCAATGTGCAAAAAAAATAAGAATCAAAGAAAGTCTTTTGTGATGCTAAAAGAAAAAAAAGTCCACAGGTGATAATCAAAATGAAGCGCTGTTTCTATAATATTCTAGACGTGACACCAGACATATCCCGAACAGACTCTCCACCAGAAAAAAGGACACCCAGGTGTTGAAGTAATGTAGTCTCCTTACCACACTGTATGACCGCTACAGCGATTGGAATAAGCTCAGGTAAAGGGTCTCCCACTGAGACTAGATTGGTAAGAAATCCTGAATGGGTCCTGTGCTGTTGCCTCAAGAATCCAGCTCAGAGGGAAAAGACACAAAAAACATCCCCCATAGCGTGATATAGTTTCAACTGGCAATATTTATTATAGCTGTAAAACTGAGTACACTCACATTTTTGGGTTTAAAATACCATGCACATAGGAACCAGAGCGACTGGCTGCAACATCAAATCTCGGCGTCTCCTCCACACGTTCTCCCGCTGTCTCTGCTCGTGTAGTTGGACGTGATGATGTCAGAACGCTAGCCACGCCTACTCGTTTCGTCACAGATTGACGTCTTCGGGGATTGGCTGCGGCGTTCCTGACCTCACGTCCGCCCTTATATGTCACCGATCCGCCATCTTGGAAAAGGGAAAAGCGGACAAGATCGGCAGTGCCCTTAAAAATTCCCAATCCTCATTGCTGAGAGAAGGAAATAACCCAGAAAGGGCTACGGGGGCCAGCACAGTCAGTTAAAGTTTACCAAAAGGCCAGATGGACAGCATAAAGGAAGTACCGCCATCGTGTGGAAAAAATGGGCATAACATATTAGAATTTAAATGGGAGACAGTGGGAATAAGTGCTGCCATCATGTGGCCAAACGGAAGAGGACAACAACTTTACAAATTAAAGTAATTGTAGAGCATGACAATAATAGGAGAACCAGGAAGAGACGCCAAGAGATATACATATCTTGAATATACATAAAAATACTTATATTGTTTAAAAAAGTATATTAATTTAATTTAAAAATTAGTTCATACAATTATTATGACTCATTGAAGATATAAAAATAAAAAATTTATAAAAATACAAAATATTAAAATTGTCCTAAGGGAACTCAAAAAATGTTGAGAAATGAATGCCAACATATTAGATATGTCTGAAGGACTTATAAGATCCTTGAGAGTAAGGATCACTAAGAGTTGTTTATGAAACTGTTCACATCCCACTCAACATTAAGTCCATGTGGGATGTAACTTTTCATATTGAAAATAAGTTGGGTCTCTATCCTAGAGATGGAGCGTACTTTGTTAATACCCCGCCAATGAGGCCGTAGTTTGACAATGGGGACAAACAAAGTTCCTTCCAAGTTCCTTTTATGACATATGTCGTAGTGTTTGGACAAATTGTGCTTAGGGTAACCTCGTCTGATGTTGCCTACATGTTCCTCAAGTCATACATGTACTTCCCTTTTTGTCCGTCCGATATACTGTTTAGTGCAAGGACACTGAATTAAGTAGATGACGTGGTCACTAGAGCAAGTGATAAAGGAATCAATAGGAAAGGATTTAAGAGTCTGAGTAGACTGAAATGATTCAATTCTGCAACCCTGAAATTGGTTCACCTTACAAATATTGCACTTTCTGCATGGGAAGAAGCCCTTCATAGTTTGAAAAAAGGAAATAACATTTGGAGGATTGATGACATTGGGTGCCAATTTGTGGCGTAAGGATGGTGCTCCTCTATACAAAACTACCGGTTTGTCCGGGATAGCTGGTCCAAGTATTCGGTCATTCTTAAGAATATTCCAATATTTATTGAAAATCTTTTTTACCGAAAAATACTGGTTGGAAAAGCCGGTAATCATAGAGCAACCAAAACGATTGTCACGTATACGACCCGGTTGACCTTGTTTAGTAAGCATGGTCTTTCTATCAATGTTGGCAATTTGTCTAATAGTGTCATCTATTTTAGACTCATTGTAATCCTTTTTCTAAGAATCTGGCCTTCAAAACTAAGGCCTGCTTGTGGTAATCATCAATGTTGGTGCAATTCCGCCGGATTCTTTGGAATTGTCCCTTAGGGACAGCATTGAGCCATGTAGGATGATGACAACTCGTTAGAGGAATAAAAGCATTTCTGTCCGTCTCTTTAAAGAAAGTACTAGTGGAGAATGCTCCATCCTTGATACTGATATTAAGATCAAGAAAGTGTATTTCCTTATCACTGGCTTCTGATGTAAGACGTATCCCTCTATTGTTAGTGTTCAGTGAAGAGATGAACAATTCAAGGGAAGTGAGGTCTCCTTCCCAAAGGATCAAAATATCGTCTATGTATCGCTTCCAGAGACGCAATTCCTTGGGTGGATTCGAATCTATGACCTCTCTTTCCCAATGGGCCATGAACAAGTTTGCCAAACTTGGGGCAAACTTGGCTCCCATTGCAACACCACATTTTTGTAAAAAGAAGTTGCCATCAAACCAAAAATAATTATGGTGAGTTGCAAAAATAATAAGATTAATGATAAAATCCTTCTGTAAAATACCCAATGATTGGTCATCTTGGAGATAAAATCGTACTGCTTCCAGACCATGTTCGTGAGAAATGATCGTGTAAAGTGAATTTACGTCTGTTGTAGCCATAATGTAACCCTCTTTCCACTGTAATTCGGCCAAAAGATTAAGGACTTGTACGGAATCTCTCAGATAAGAAGGAGTTTGAACAACTAATGGCTGGAGAAATTCGTCAATATATTTTCCGATTCTCGATGTGATAGAATCAATCCCACTTATTATTGGGCGGCCAGGGGGATTAATCAATCCCTTATGTATTTTAGGCAGATAATACATGATGGGGATCCTAGGGGCTGATGGTATCAAAAAAGCCCTCTCTTTTTTGTTCAGTATACCTAAAGCTGATCCCTCATCAAGTAGTTCTGTCAAGGCTTTTTTGTATCTATTAGTAGGATTGTTGGCCAACCTACCATAAGTAGCTTCATCGGCCAGTAGTCTCTTCATTTCTATCAAATAGTCATCCTTGTTGAGGATGACTACTCCCCCCCCCCTTTATCTGCCGGGCGGATTACTATTTCGTTTCTGTCGCAAATTGATTTAAGATTGTTTTGGAAATCTTGACAGTTTCGAAGTGGTTAATAAGCCACAGAACCTGTGTAATTAATATGTGTTCAGTTTTAAAGGGATGAGATGGCAACCCTATCCAGACATGGTGGTAACAGGTTCAGGTCTCTCTGCAAACTCAAGAGTTAATGGATCTTTCATTTGCACACTAGACTCCCAGAGTGGTTAAATTATGAGTGTCACCTTACACATTTTTATTAATAAACAAAGAAGCTGTTAGTGCCATGTGTTGGATTTGTGTGATGGATAGCCATTGGTTCTGATGTTCCTTTATATCATACAACACCTGAATTAGCAAATAGGTTTAGTATTACATCAAATTTCTATTCATATAAGGATTACTCCTTTTTTATCCAACTGTACCATTTTTGTACAGGGGTCTGTTTTTGTTGGATCTTTTTGATCGTTTATCCTTATTTTGTTTTTATTTATCTTTTTTGGTCCTTGAATTTTTGGGTATTTGTTTTACTCGTTTATATGATCTCTTGGTGGGATCATTCTTTCTGGTAAGCGGTTTGCCTTACATATTTAGCATGGTGGTGACATCTTCTCCATGAGGGATTAGTTAATTCCTAGCACGATTAACTATTTGGAACTGTATGTGGGAACTTGAATTTATAGACTTTCACATATATTTTTATTTGTCCTTTTAATTAAAAAAAATAATTCTTGTTTCATTTTCCAAACTATTTTATTTTTGTGAACATGCGAAATATGAAACAGTGTATCTCTCTTTTTATACACACAATTTATAGGAGTGACACATTTGTTTGTATCATTGAAACCCACATGTTGTAAGGTTTCTTATATAATCGATTAGATGTTTTCCACATATTAGTTTATTAACACCCACAACGGGCGAAAACAGGTCAATACAGCCAGTATATACATCAGACAGCAATGTAGACGTTATATACATATCCATACAGGCATCTGCAAAGGTACCAGAGGGAGCATAATATAAATTGAGAGTCAGGCAGATGTTGCCGTATGCTGCCCACTAGGATAGGCAAATAGAGAACTTACAGTAGATGCAAGACCTGAAGCCACCCGCTTATATATTCCTATATTCAAATAATAAAAGAGAAATAAAACTAAATAAAGAAAAAGACAGATGAATGAGAAAAGAAGAAGAAAAAGAGTAGAGGGGGGGTTATGGGAAGGGAAGGGGTATAAAGGGGAGGGGGGATGGGTTATCGTTGATAACCGAGGTGTTCGGTGGGAATACTCAAAATTAGCTTCCATTTCCAAGGAGGGCCAGGTCCTCTGCAGACAGAACAAAACTGTTTCCACAGTTTCCAAGTTGTAGAGTACTTTTCCTGTTGGTGTTGTGCAGTCAATACTAGGTCTTCCATTTTACGTATATCTTCCACTTTATGTAGCCAGTCCGCTACAGTCAGCGGTAACTGTTTCTTCCAGTGGAGTGCGATGCAGGACTTTGCAGCATTTAGAAGATGTCTTAAGATAGACTTTATATTTTTTGTTTTATCCATTGTCAAACACAGTCTGGATCACTTTTCAGTGGAAATAGTCACACATTTTCATTTATTCCTTTAGTGACAGTCAAAATACAGTGCATCTTATTTTTTCATTAGCAATAAGCACGCACAAGTTTAATTTTTTTTTAATAATAATAGTTTTTTGTTACGCAGTGCAAATAGCAAGCATTGATACAAATTTAAGCAATTTATAAGAAGTGCAGAAAAGTAATTAAAAAAAACTTGATTGACAACAATAATCACTTCTGACTTGCCTAGTGAAGTGTAGATATGACATATGAAAATGTTAACTGGTGGCAGAAAAAGTAGGCCATAACAATTAATGAGAATTTAACATTTATAATTAAACTGCAAAGTAGACAAAGTATAAAAAATGATCACCTTTATGAGCTGTATCTGCACACTGAGACCTATTAAGCCTATTTATGTATTTGTGTTACTTTTTTATTGGCATCATTTATTTTTTTATTGAAATCTGAAATATTTTGTTTTGAAATTTTCTAGTGATGACAGTTTTATTTCCGGCTCTGACAAGTAAGACTGAGTGATTTTCAGACAAGTTCCAGCTTGCTGCCAGGGTAGAGATAGCACACTTTTCATTAAACACCTTTTGTTGGTTTTTATGCAAATAAAATACTTAATTCAAAAACTAAATCATACAGAAGAGTCAAGCTAAATTCATATAGTTTGATAAAATAATGTATTCAGCATCCTGCCTCTGCCATTTTAATAAATCCATCTGCAAGTAAAAAGAGAACTGGAGCCATTTATTGAAATAAAGAATGTATCTGTGTATCCCCTTGCCAAAGTAAAGCCTAAGAGAACTGAGAGGAGCATGTACTGTGAAGAATATGTGTGCTAGCACTGGTTATCTACTGAAAATGCTAGTTACCTGGTTGTCATGCTGATCCTCTGACTTCAAAGTAGATGTAAACGCTACCTAAAAGACCTTAAGTTTGCTAAAACCAGTGGCGGCTGATGGTATTTTTTTGGGGGGGGGGGGCGGCAAACAATGCACCCACTGGCACACCTCATTGGTCGGGTCACCAGTCCCACACTTACCTCATCTTCCTCCGGGCGACAGACAGCGGCTTCCCCTGCATCTCCTCCTCTTTGGCATCATGGCGGCTTCTGCCATGCGTCTCCTCCCTCCTCCTCATAGGTGGCCAATAGAATAGTTTCTCCTTTTCGGGAAATCAGGTGATGGGTCTCAGGAAGACCATAGCGAATATTCATTTGTTATTATCACAAATCTAGATGGGCTCGGGGGCACAGTGCTCTGCTATTGAGATTTATTTTTACCAAAAATATGTAGAAGAATACCAATTGAAGGGCAACAGTAACTCAAATAACCACTCCTTACAACCAAGGTATGCAGAATACCATCTCTGAACTCACAACACATCGAACCTTAAAAAAGATGGGCTACAGCAGCAGAAAACCACACTCCTGTCAGCTAAGAACAGGAAACTGAGGCTACAATTCGCACAGGCTCACAGAAATTGGACATTAGAAGATTGGAAAAACATTGCCTGGTCTGATAAGTCTTGATTTCATCTGCAACATTCAGATGGTAGGGTTGGAATTTGACATAAACAACATAAAAGCATGGATCCATCCTACCTTGTATCAATGGTTCAGGCTGGTGGTGAAAGTGTAATGGTGTGGGGGATATTTTCATGGCACACAGTGGGCCCCTTAGTACCAATTGAGCATCATTTAAATGCCACAGCCTACCTGAGTATTGTTGCTGACCATGTCCATCCCTTTATGACTACAGTGTACTCATCTTCTGATGGCTCCTTCCAGCAGGATAATGCAACATGTCACAAAGCTCAAATCTTCTCACCACTGGTTTCTTGAACGTGAAAATTAGTTTACTGTACAGTAGTCCAATGGCCTCCATAGTCACCAAATCTCAATCCAATAGAGCACTTTTGGAATGTGATGGAATGGGGGATTTGCATCATGAATGTGCAGCCAACAAATCTGCAGCAACTGTGTGATGATATCATGTCAATATGGACCAAAATCTCTGAGGAATGTTTCCAATACCTTGTTGAATCTATGCCAGGAAGAATTAAGGCAGTTCTGAAGGAAAAAGGGGGTTCAACCTGGTACTAGCAAGGTGTACCTAATAAAGTTGCTTTGGATTTTTTTCCATCCAATCCTGTGATTTACACAGACCTGCCAGGCAGTACAGCCAGAAACACAAAGCTAAGGAAACTGACGCAGTAGTGGTATTATGTTATTTTTGTAAATCAAGAATGCTATGTATACAGACTATTTACAGACAGCAATACAATATATAAGAATGTGAACAAGATAAGAGTCACATTCCATCATAAATAATTCTTAGTGCTTTATTACATGAAACAAAAAATAGTTGCATTCATACTGTCTCCACCAGACATATCACACTCTCTATATGCGTTTCACCCTTAATCAGCTTGTTCACAAGGATAAAGTAGGTACAGTTAAAATGTGACTCTTATCTTACATTTCAAGTTGGAACAGAGACAGCCTACAGGGGCCAGCACCCTAATAGTCCATAAACAACAGGTGGACAAGGTTTGGAGCAGTGTTATGATTCTGGGCATGCTTTTACAAAATATAAGATATACATAGTACTTTAAATATGCACACAATACACATGCACAAGCTACCTAACCTTCCAAGTGAATGCCCATATTGACAATGGTCTATTTACTATAGGGATATACTAAAAAGTCACTTATCTTTAGCTTCGGTAATAGCTGGTATGCAATTTCTTTAGCAAACATATATCGTCTCTCTTTTGTAGTGTGTCTTCTAGTGTTATCCTGTTTCAGAATCCTTTGTTGGTCCTGCGGTCTTTTCTCTCCTGGCAGAGATCTCTCTCATCTTGTGGAGTCCTGATTGTTACAGAAATCATGGCAGATATTCGTAGCACTAGATAAAGCTAGGACCAGATATAAAGAAAATTAACAAAAGTAAAATAAGCAGGGGGAACAGTGAAAACCTGGCTGGTCGTCTCTAGGAGGCAAATATGGGTGGACCTATTAAAGATAATAGTACGTAAAGATGAGACAGATGGGGTTTCGTCAGTAGAATTGCTGAAGAGATGAAAACTGTTAACCGCTTGCCGACTGTATAACATAAATATATAGCGACAAGGCCGCTTTCCTGTGCCAGATGACGTACCAGGTACGCGATCCAGCACTATCGGGTAGGAGGTGATTCTGGCGACCCGGCTGTGCTGTGATTAAACACGCTGATCAGCGAGTGCCAGCCAATGGATTACCGCCGACACCGGTGGATCGTCTGGAATTCACACAGGACAAGCACCTGATATTGTAAACAAGGTAAAGCCCTGCCTGCCCTGTCAGCAGGAAAGTAATGGAAGAGGTGAAATGGCAAGGACAGGTACTCTTTATGGAGAGAGCTTGGATCTGTTAGCCCTCACACAGCTAAAAGAAACAGAGCTGAGGCTGACAATCTGCTGGACGTACCCCCATCACCATTTTTCTCTTGGTGTCAGAAAAACTTGTCAGAAGTGCCTCATGTTGATGGCAGAGGAAGGAAGCAGCAGATAGAAATCACTCATACATTTAATTGAGACAAGTAGACACTATGGAGGGATTTGCTTTGTTCATATTTTGTGTCTGAGGTTTACAGCCACTTAATGCCTTAAGTCCTGTTCAAGGAGGAAATTAAGGACCAACTATAATAAACTAAGTGACTTTTAGTGTACCCTTACTGCATGCATACTATTGTCAATGTTTATTTGCTAGGAAAGGCTGGTTAGCATGTGTATGTATGCAGGTTTGCAGCACTCTGTATGTTTGTGTTGTGGTGCTATAACTGTAATGATTTGTATACACAGCATCAGGGCCGTCTTTAAGGCAGGGCAAACGGGACAGCTGCCCTAGGCCCTGTCATTGTTGTGGGGCCTAAAGCAGCTGCCTCATACTTGCCAACTATCCTGGTTTAAATTCCCTTGTCCCTTGACATTTTAGTCCTGTGCCTTGTCCTAATATCTCAGTGTGAAGTGACGCGACTAATGCTGCCCGGCTCTGCCCTATTGTTGTGTACGGATGACTCACCTGCAGACCCTGTGTTTACATGTAAATAACTGTCATTCATATGTAAATAGTGACAGCATTCATATGTAAACTGTGGAGGCCAGTGGCATTGATATGTAAATAAAGGCGGCATTCATATGTATATCATACCCCCCTGAGGTTGTATCCACCATCAGCTATCCTGAATGCTGCCCACTGGTGAGGTAAAGCGGCATGATTGAAAGGAAATTTTGTGCTGTAACCTCTATCAACCAATCAGTGAGCAGTATTATTGTACAGTAGGGATGGGCTATCTGTTTGAGTCAAACATAAGTTCGACTCGAACATTGCCTGTTCGCCCGTTCGCCGAACAGTGAACAATGTGTTCGCGGCAAATTCGAAAAGCCTCGGAACACCCTTTAAAAGTCTATGGGAGAGATCAAAAGTGCTTATTTTAAAGGTTAATATGCAAGTTATTGTCATAAGAAGTGTTTGGAGACCCGGGTCCTGCCCCAAGGGACATGTATCAAAAGCGTGGGGGTCCACCCCAAATTCAATATCAGGCCCTTCAGGTCTGGTATGGATATTAAGGGGAACCCTGTGACATTTAAAAAAAAATGGCTTGAGGTTCCCTCCAAAAATCCATACCAGACCCTTATCTGAGCACGCAACCTGGCAGGCCGCAGGAAAAGAGGGGGGACAAGACAGTGCCCCCCTCCTGAACCTTACCAGGCCACATGCCCTTAACATGGGGAGGATGTCCCCATGTTGATGGTGACAAGGGCCTCATCCCCACAACCCATGTCCAGTGGTTGTGGGGGTCTGCTTATCGGAAACTGGAAGCCCCCTTTAACAAAGGGGACCCCCAGATGCCAGCCCCCCCTATGTGAATTGGTAACTGGGTACATTGTATCCCTACCATTTCACAAACAAAAGTGTCAACATTTTTAAAAACACAGGAGATAATTTGGAACAAGTCCTTTATTTAAAAAAAAAAAAAAAAAGGTTCCAGCGATGTAATCCACTCTCGAGCGATACGGAAGAAAAAAACTTTAAAGCCTCGTACACACGACTGAGTTTCCCGGCAAAAACCAGCAAGAAACTTGCTGGGAGATAATTTTTTGCCGAGGAAACCGGTCGTGAGAACATTTTCGTCAAGGTAACTGTCGAGAAACTCGACGAGCCAAAAAGAGAGCAAGTTCTCTATTTCCTCGACGGGAATGGAGAAACTTGCCTTGTCGAGTTCCTCGACAGCCTAACAAGGAACTCGACGAGAAAAACGATGTGCTTCACCCGTCGTGTGTACAAGGCTTCAGGCAACAACTTTGCCTTATGGTGGATTTTACATTTGTTTACATATATGGTTTTGACCTTTGAGACTTTCCATTTGTGTTTTTAGCACCATATTTTTTCACATGTTTATTCATTTTTGTGATTCATAATTGTTCCTGTGCCTAGGCTTTGTATATGTCACATGCCCAATTTTTTACTGCACACTATGCTTTTCTTTTATGATTTTGGACAAACTTAGAAGGTGATAAAAATGTTGTTCTAATTTATTAACAAGCCAGATTCCAGATAACACTGCTTACAACATTTTTTAAGAAATGCACATCTAAGATAATAACGAGTCGTTTCCTTTTCATGGGTTGATAGATTGCTTTGCCTGGTCATAAGGGGCATTTAAGCAACAGACTGAGAGAGTAAAATACCTTGACCTATGTGCTTTCTGCACCCACTACATCATGTTGTTACAGATATCTACTGATTTATCTATATCACCCTGCTCTTTTACCTGCACTTTACTATAAGGCATTTTCATAGAGTTACATGGCATGTCTCCTTTTCATCAAGGCTGTGAAAGAGCTGATTGAAACATCACAAAAACTGACAAGGCGGTGAGAGATTCTGTTTGTTGACAAAAATGTGCTTTATTAACTGCATTTTGATTAAATGTCATTTTATTGATAAAGGGTTAGAAATCTCCCAGGCGGCTTTTGTGGATGAAAAATATACATCACTTTTTTTTCCCAGTGATAAGATACTTTCATCTTTATATCTACATTTTTCAGTTCCACATGAATTGACTTATAAGTGGAAAATTACATAAGTCAACACATCCAGAGTAGGATCTTTGTTCATTCAGAAAAATAATATCATGCTTTTTTTCAATTCAGCTAGCAATATGCAGCTTATTGTACATCCCAATGTGTCACTTACTGACTTCAAGCTGTTCAGATGTAGCAGAATACCAAAGTAGTATAAATAAACCAGGTTGCTATCATAAAATAGAGATTAAAAGATCTGTTTATATACTGGGGCTGTTTTAATAAAAAAAGAGCTATTACAACCCCAACCATTCAAAAGAGCATACCTACAAAAAGTTTGCGTTTTGATACATTTTGATTAAGGCACTACTAAGGAATAGTGCATTAATCCTTTTTGGTGACAAAGCTTTGGTGTTTTTTTTTGTCCTTTTAGGGTTGAAAAAGTAAAAGTAAATTTAATAAAAGGGTACCTCCCCAAATTAATCCCAGCCCCCATTACTGCTAGAAAAAAAGGCTCCCTCAGGTGGCTGTACATATCTTTCAGTATCTTTAAAAAGCCCCCTGGAAGCCTTGAAACCAAGGCCCGTGTCAGGCAAGCAATCCTATCACTGGTGACAACACACTAGGAACAGGATCACTTACACGCTATTTTGTTTTTCCTATGCAGTCATTTGTTGGTTAGGCCCTTTAGATATTGCCCTATCTTTGCTAACTTACTAGCAAATGAAATTCTGCAGTGAGTTGGGCCAACAAATACCTTTGCAAGTCATTCTTCAATATGCTTGGAGGTCTTTTTGTCAAATAGAAATTGTTGGAGGTGACAAGCCCTAACCCCTAAGAATTTCTGGCATAAGAAGAGACTTGCTGTCAGGGGTGGGCTTAGCCATTCCTTCTCTGAGCTGGCCGCTCAGCTATCAGCTAATTGCCAGCTCCTTTATCTCCACAGTGACTCACCTGTTGATGATTTGCCTACTTAAAGCGGATGTCTGCTGAAAAAAAAAAATTAATAGCCAGCAGCTACAAATACTGCAGCTGCTGACTTTTAATATTAGGACACTTACCTGTCCTGGAGTCCAGCGCCGTCCGCAGCAAAGGACGAGCGATCGCTCGTCACTCTGCTGCTCCCCCCGCTATCCTCGGTGAGGGAACCAGGAAGTGAAGCGCTCCGGCTACACTGCCCGGTTCCCTACGGCGCATGCGCGAGTTGTGCTGCGCCTGCTGATTGGCACCCGCTGTGTACTGGGAGCTGAGTGTTCCCAGCACACAACGGGGGGGGACGGGAGGTGACGTAATGCCCGCAGTCTGGCCGATACTGTGTGGCCGGAAGTAGGTGCAAATACCTGTCTTTAGATAGGTATCTGCACCCCCCTCCCCCTGAAAGGTGTCAAATGTGACACCGGAGAGGGGGAGGGTTACGATCAGTGGGAGTTCCACTTTAGGGCGCCTCTGTTCAGAAGATTGCACCTCACTTTCTGTCCCAATGACAAATGATTTTTTGAAAATTTGTTTTTTTTTGGTGCCCCTCGGCCTCCTGACTGTGTTTTAAAGGTTCGACTTCACATCTATGCGATGCATCAGAGTATGTGCCTTACTGCAGAACAGCCTATTAATTTGAGAATGAACTACCTGCCACCCCTCAATAGCACCAAAGTGCATGGGGCTTTTTTTAATTTAATTTTTTAATGCCGCTGCAACAAAATGCATGGTGCTTTTGTTAGCATGCATTTTTATTTTTGTGTTGTTTTTTTTTTACACACATATATATATAGTGTGTAAATAAAAAAAAAATCACAAAAATAAAATAAAAAAAAGGCCCATGCAATTAAAATCACAAAAATGCATGCATTTTTTTGAGAATCGTGATCTTCATTCTAAGCAAAAGAATTGTGATTCTCATTTTTCCTAGAATCGTGCAACTCTACTGCCTTTAGGAATTAATATGAGAAACACCAGCAAATCTATTGACATAGCTTTAGGTGCAAACTGTACAGAGGACACAGACAATACACCACGTGAAAATACTGCAGCTAGCACAATCACCTGCCTGCCTGTCAGTAAATTAGGAAGAGCGGATCTAGCTAAACTCAATTCAGTGTATAAATATATATACAATGCCTGGGATGCATATATATCCTCTACACACTGTAACACTTTAACTGACTAGCCTGCCTGCTCTATCTAACTCCAAAAACCACCAACCACCAACACACTACACAAGGCCGACTTCCAGGCAGCATTATATAGTGTGGGGCGTGTACTAAACCCCCTGAGCCATAAAATGTTCAAGAAAAAGTCCAATACTGGTTGAGCCCATGTCTGGAGTTTAGCTCCAACTTCAGCATGGCACTGCCCATTCAGGCTACAGTAATGGCATCAGGCAAGCCTGGAAAAGTGGACCAGGGCTAAACCAAACTCCTTCTTCTCTTTCCCCTTACTTCTCTCCACACCATCTCCCTCTGGATCCGGACCTCCGTCCCTTTTTATATCACACATGACTGGGGAGTCAGACTCTGGGAATTATAGTTAACCCCTAACTTCCCATTGGAGCAACAGTAACCACTACCTGCCTTCACACTCATCAGTCAATGACTGAAAAGCAGGTTCCTGATTGGAGAAGGAAGTAATTATCTGTTACATGCAACCACACTCCATAGCTGTTAAGCACCCACAACTCCAATGACAAAAACCTGTAATCAATGATCTGCAGTTCCTTATGGACAGAATAATACAGTAATTGTATGGAGACGGCAATATGTTATAACAAACTGTATTCCACCTCAGTGACAGATTTTGTGATCTTACATGCAGAAGGGTAGCAATATAATGAAAGGTGATGTGTTATGGGTCCGGAAATGACAATCCCATGTTTTGACATAATGACATTTTATGACATTGCCATTTTCTGACATACTGAAATATTGTGACATTTTTGAACAGGGTCAGTAACACATTTTTAAACATCATTTCTACCATCTGGCAGAATGCTTTTTGTAGTCTTCGGTAAATATGAACAGAAACTTCTACAGTTCAACAGAAAGCCTACAGTAGCAAAAATATTAAACAGTTACAATCATAATATTGTTAAAAGAATAAAAATCAGAAGCAATTTCCAGGATTTTGCTTTTATCCTATTAAGAACCGGATGCCAATTAAAGTATTACTATGACAAGTGAAATTATAGAGTATAGTCAGCAGTTAAGAACACAAGCGTTCCTCATTTTTCTCTATACCCAGAGACAAAATATATTTAAACAGTTGGCTTAAAACCTTCTCATTATTTAACAACCTCCCTTTTTTTCCCCTTTTGTGTTTCTTACCGAATGACAGTTTTCTTAACACCAAGGTTCTAACAATTGTACATGTTATAAAGATCAGGAACCTCGATGTGCTAAAAACATGAAGAGGGACTATTAAATGAACAAATAATCCTGCTTGTGGACAATGTGTTGACACTGGGTCTGAGATGACACATATTTCTGAGACAATACTGGGATATCAGTAAAACAATAACCACAACATTCCCCTGTAGAATAACCTCACTTCATTGTGGAGTCTTGCTGTTTTAAGATTCCATCTTCACCCTCCACCCGCCTTATGTCCCTTCTGCCAAGGAAAAGACCAATTAAAGGTAATGACAGCATCATCACAGTCCTCGTACTGAATACCTTGTCAGAATTTTTTCTACGCATCACGAAAAAACAAGACATGAATTAAAGAGCTAGAAATATTTTCAGTCATATGTGAATTTAGAGTGCTTGTAAGGCTAACCTGATTTATAATAGGGGCACATTGAGTGATTAGATTTTACATTTATGGTCTCCTAACTTGAAGGAAATTACAACCTAATGTCTTTACTACACCACAGTCATACACATGCATCATCCAGAGACAATTGTGGGTGCAAGCCTATAATATTACTGGATTGTCTGATTACACATCAACAGCTGCAGGAAACCAGAACAAACACCCTTATCAAAATCATTTTTTTTCCAACATCACTCTCAATGGGATTTAATAGATGTTTGAAAAAGTAAACTGGAAATCAGATCCTTCACAAGCTTGATGTCTATCTTAGATTGGATGATCAGAGTCAATTTTTATGGGGCAACAGTAGAGGAGTGGATGAAGTACTTGAATCAGCTTAATTTAATTAATGTCCATCCACAACCAAAGACACAGATGTGGGTCTCTTTAAAATATTCTGCATTGGCAAACAGGAGAGAACTGAGCCAGGAGGCAAGAAGGCCTTTCTCCCCCATCTTCCCTGAGACAGCACAAATAAGGTATGCTGGGCTGGTGGACACCAGTGGGGACAAGAACTGCAGTCAGTGAACGATTATTTGTGATAATGCCATATTATTTTAGTATTACTTTCACATTCTTTACAATCCATTTAAGCATATACGGCAGGGGTGTCCAAACTGTTTTCAAAGAGGGTCAGATTTGATGAAGTGAACATGCGTGAGGGCCAACCATTTTGCCTGACATTCTTAGAACCATTACAATTCGGTCTAAGTGTGTTCACTCAAGTTGTAATACACGGCCCAACAAGAATTATCTTGCCTTTGTGGCTGTGTGTGGTGAAGAGATGAGCTTGGACGTGTTGTTTGGATATACGGTATATATATTTATCCTTTTTGGCCCCCAGCAAATACCCGAACGCCGCTCAGGACTAAGGATGACCTCAGGCGTGTTTTTTGGATATACCGTATATTTATCGGTGTATAACATGCACCTTCACTTTAAGAGTGAAGTTTCAGGAAAATATAATCATTTTAAATAAAGAACTGTGAAGCAAAATAAGGGTCAGTGCCCATGAATGCAGCCTAATTAGTGCCCATCTCCAGCCTTACCATTATCATAAATGCAGCCTCATCATTGCCATGAATGCAGCCTCACCATTGCCATGAATTCAGCCTCACCATTGCCAAATTATGCAGCCTCATCATTGCCATGAATACAGCCTCACCATTGCCATAAATTCAGCCTCATCGTTGCCATTAATGCAGCCTCACCATTGCATGAATTCAGCCTCATAATTGTCATGCATTTAGCCTCATCATTTCCATGAATGCAGCCTAACCATTGCCATGAATGCAGCCTCACCATTGCCATGAATGCAGCCTTACCATTGCCATCAGTGCAGTCTGATGAATGCCCATCTGCAGCCTCGGAGGGGACAGGGAGGGGGGGCGTGACCGGCGCCAGCAGATTACATACAGGAGAATCTCCTGTTTACTCAATGGCCTCTTTAATACAAAGTTCCGCCTCCTATGATAGACAAAGCACTCATCCAATGGCAGCCCAGGAGACGTGACTTCCTATTACACACGCTGCTAAGTAAACAGGAGATTCTCCTGTATTTAATATGATTTGCGCTCGTCCCGCCCCCTCCCTGTCCCCTCCGAGGCAACGTAGATAAATACAGTGGTGGCTGGAGGACCTCAGTTATGGGTAACAACTACAAACTTATTATTTGTTTTATTAATATTTACTACCAAGCTTTTTCTCCCTGGAGAAGAGATGCTTAGGAGGGGATATAATCCCAATTTCATAGGTTGCTCTGCTTCCCCTATCTCAGTGTTGGAATGCTCCAAACTGGTCACTAGATTCTCTTCTTTCTTTTGCCCTCTTGATTTATTACCCTTTTTCATATTTGTAACCTCACTCTCCCTTTCTCGCTCCCTTTTTATTTTTTTGATCTTCAGATACTTCCTTTGGTTGGTCTAATTATGGGGTCCGAGTCCTTTGTTATTTGGTTAGGCTTATGCACTTTGATGCCTCTTTTGGATCTAGGGTCTGAGTTATGAGGGGATCAAGGTATCCTAGTAACATGGGAATTAGGACCCATTATTCCCTCTGAGGTATCATCTGAGGGTTCTGCGTTCTTCTTCAACTGCTCCCTTTAGATTTGTGATGTTCAGTTTCTGATTCAACCATTTATTTGTTTCATCTGTAACATACAATGGTACTTTGCTGCTGATACCATGTCTGGATATTTGTTTATGTACCCTCAGAATTCATATACTGTCAGGTTGTACGTATTTGTTACACTTAGACAACACGCTTTTGTATCTTTTTTCACTTTTGTATAAGTCAATAAAAATATTGCAATAAAAAAGAGGACATATGATCGCAACATAAAAATCTTTAAATGGTGCCTCTAGCATTGTGAGGAAACTAGTTAACCTAAGGTCTCTAAAAAGGACATGTGGCCACACAATGAAATTGGATGAGAAGTGGTTCAATCTTCAACTATGTAAGGGGTTCTTTACTGTTAGGCCGCGTACACACGATTGGTCCATCCGATGAGAATGGTCTGATGGACCGTTTTCATCGGTCCAAACCGATCGTGTGTGGGCCCCATCGGTTGGTTAACCTTCGGTCAGAAAATAGGAACTTGCTTTAAAATGTAACAGATGGACGCCTAACCGATAGGTCAAAACCGATCGTTAGTACGCACGACCATCGGTTAAAAATCCACTCATGCTTAGAATCAAGTCGACGCATGCTTGGAAGCATTGAACTTCGTTTTTTTCAGCACGTCGTTGTGTTTTACGTCACTGCATTCTGACATGATCGGTTATTTAACCTATGGTGTGTAGGCACATCAGACCATCAGTCAGCTTCATCGGTTAACCAATGACAACGGTCCTTCGGACTGTTCTCATCGGATGGACTGATCGTGTGTAAGAGGCTTTAGAGGACAGTGGCATGTGGAAGGATGTGAAAACTGGGGTGTCAGCAGAGAGTATAGATACATTCTTAAAATGTTTGGATGTGTTTGTTAACAAGCATTATTTGCAGGGATATGGAAAATGGTAGTGACACACACAGACACACACACACATATATAGAGGTTAAATTGGATGGACTGGTATCGTTATTCAACCTTACCAGCTATGTAACTCTGTAACTGTCTAACTGGGTACTTATCTCACTTTCTGCTCACTTTTTGTCGTGCCTTTAGGATAAACATGGAAGGAAAAAAAACCCTAACAGGGGTTTTACCATCTAGACAACGCTATCTTTTTTTTTCCAAATAACAATTTTTTATTTTCAGAGAAGGTACATACAAGATATAGCAGCAGTTCAAGTACATTAGGAAGGCGGGTGTACAGAATTCTAGCTAACTGGACTTACACAGTGGCTTCGTACTTATTTATGCTGTCAGTAACATGTAACATAACTGGAGATCAAAGAAGAGGGAGGGTATAGGAAGAGGGTGGGGTGAAGAGAGGGGGAGGGAAGATGAAAAAGGAAGGGGGGAGGAGGACAGGGGTGGGGGTGGGCAGGCAGGAATGTCAGGGAAAGTGATGTACCTTGGCGGCCAGTCGTCGACTCATGGCGGGTCCTCCTTCACATGCCACCTCTCCCACACCAGATCGTGGTCCTCCAGCCTGTCCCGGATCCTGGCCGTCATTTTTTCCATGAGCTCTACATCCTTGACCCTAGCATAAAGGGCTTCTTGGGGCGGGGGGTTTGGTTTCTTCCAATGAAGTGCTATCAGGCACCTCGCAGCTGTGGTTATGTGTCTCAGCAGTTTCTTATAGGGTTTGGCTATGCGAGGTTGGGATAGGCCCAGCAGGAATAGCTTCGGGGAGAGGGGTATGGGCACCTCGAAGAGGCGAGATAGGAGCTCTTGGGTTTGAGTCCAGAACGGGACAATCAAGGGGCATGCCCAGTACAAATGGAACAATGTGCCCCTGGCTTGGTTACAGCGCCAGCACCGGTCAGAGGTGGAAGGGTAAATCTTGTGGAGGACGTCTGGGGTCAGGTACCAAAAGAACAGCACTTTGTACGTGTTTTCCTTATAGAGGGTGCATATCGAACTCTTGGCCGCCTGCCTCCAGACCGCCCTCCACTCGTCCTCCGAGAGCACCTCCCCCAACTCCCTCTCCCATCGGAGCATATATGCATGTTTACCTTTGGTTTGTATGGGGTACTCATTGAGGATTTGGTATATGTCTGATATGAGGCCTCTTCGGGCCGTGCCCTCGAGTATGATTCGTTCAAAAGGGGTTGGTTTTGAGAAAAGGAGCCGGGGGGCTATTGTTTGGGCATAGTGCCTAATCTGGAAGTAGCTGAAAAGAGCTTGTCGTGGGATGTCGTGTTTGGCTTGGAGATCTGTAAAGGAGCGTAGGGTGCGGGATCTGGGGTCTACCAGGTGGCCAAAGTGAAATAAGTTTCGCGAGGCCCAGGGCCATGACATGTGGTGGGTCAGACTGGTCGGGAGTTTGGGGTTATAGAGAAAGGAGGTCAGTAGGGAGCTATCGGATTTAAGTCGATGGACTTGGGCTAGCCTCCTCCATGTGCTTTGAAGCTGCCGCATGGAGCCCAGTAAACGTCCGGGGTCCACTGTCGCATTTGCGTTCCACAGGAGATTGTTGGGATGTATCGGAGCCAACCAGATTTTCTCCACCTCCGTCCATCTATTGTAAGACTTCTGGGGGAACCATGATGCCACTGCTCGGAGTTGTGAAGCCTGGTAATATTTGATCAGGTCTGGGAAGGCTAGGCCTCCCTCAGTTCGCGACGCCGTCATGACCGAGCGTGGGATCCTGTGGCGTTTGTAATTCCACACGTACCGGAGGAGGTCGGCTTGTAGAGCTCGCAGATGAGCACACGGGACCGGGACTGGGAGGGTCTGAAAGAGATACAGCAGTTTTGGGAGGACGACCATCTTTATGGCCGCTATTCGGCCTATAAGGGATATCTGATGGGACTTCCATTTATGGATCAGCGCCCGTATTGAACTGTATAGGGGGGGGAAGTTGGCCTGGTATAGGGATGTAAAGCTCGGGGTTAGATGAACCCCCAGGTATTTCAGGGAGGCGCGCTCCCAGTGGTACGGGAAGACGGACTGGAGGTGTAGGACCTCCGGTTCGGGCATATTAATCGGCATGGCCATGGATTTGGACGTGTTAGTCTTGTAACCCGAGAGGGCCCCGTAGCTATCCAGTTCTTTGTGTAGGTTGGGCAGGGATATGCGGGGGCACGTCAGTGTCAGGATGATGTCATCGGCAAAGAGGGAGATCTTAAATTCCCTCCCCGTACTGGGATACCTCGGATGTCCGGGTTGCCTCGGATCGTCGCTGCTAGGGGCTCGACGCAGAGAGCGAAGAGGAGGGGGGAGAGGGGATACCCCTGGCGGGTTCCATTGGTAACGGGGAAGGTGGAAGAAGTGGCAAAGGGCATTTTCACCTGAGAGATCGGGTTGGTGTAGAGGTGTCGTACCGCCCGGAGAAAAGGTCCCCCAAAGCCCATATGCCTTAACGTAGCGAGCATGAAGGGCCAGCCAAGGCGGTCAAATGCCTTTTCCGCGTCCAAACTCAGAAGTAAGGATTCCGGGCCCTCCCTGCTTAGGTCAATCACCTTTCTCGTGTTGTCCCCCGCTTGGCGGAGGGGGACAAAGCCCACCTGGTCTTTATGGACCAGGGAGGGTAATACTACATTTAAGCGGAGGGAGAGGACCTTCGTAAAGATCTTAAGATCAGAGTTCAGCAGGGCAATCGGCCTGTAGCTCGCGCATAGTGAAGGGTCCTTGTCCGGTTTAGGGATGAGGGTGATAAATGATCGCTGCATATCCTGCGGGATAGGGGTCTGCTGTAGAAAGGCATTAAAAAGCTTAGTCATGTGGGGGAGAAGAGTAGGGAGGAAAGTCTTGTAGTATTCGTATGGGAACCCGTCGGGGCCTGGGGATTTATGGGCGGGAAGGGATTTAATGGCCATGGTCAGCTCCTTTCCTGTAATGGGGGCGTTAAGGGAGGCCAGGTCGTCCGGTCGCAGTCGGGGGATGCCCGCCCGAGTTAGGTATTGTGTCATCCTATCTAGCAGGTCGGGGGGGGGTGGATTGTGGGGTATTTCCGGCTTGTTATACAGGTCAGTGTAAAATGCTGCGAAGGCATCCGCGATACCCTGAGGGTGTGATACAATATTGCCAGAGCTGTCCTGTACCTGATGTAGGGTGGACTCGAGCGAGCGGTCCGCTAGTTTCCTCGCCAAGAGAGCTTGTGCCTTGTTGCCCTTGTCATAGTATACTTGACGGAGGCTTACAGTAGGTGAACCCGATTTTGTGTCAATCTCGCTCTCTTTCTCGGCGAGATTGAGCACCTACGAGCCCCATCGCGGGAGCCAGCGCCGAGCTGGCTTGCCGCGATGGAGACAGAGCCGTCATAGAAGCGACGGGAGATCCGACTTGGATTCCCGCCAATTCTACACGCGTGCGGCGTTTGTTATGAATCCTGAGGGGGAAGTCCCCGCCGGATTTTAAATAAAAATCCGGCATGGGTCCCCCCCTCAGGAGCATACCGGGCCCTTAGGTCTGTTATGGGTTGTAAGGAGAGCCCCCCTACGCCGAAAAAAACGGCGTAGGGGGTCCCCCTACAATCCATACCAGACCCGTATCCAAAGCACGCTACCCCGGCCAGCCAGGAAGGGAGTGGGGACGAGCGAGCGCCCCCCCCTCCTGAGCCGTACCAGGCTGCATGCCCTCAACATGGGGGGGTTGGGTGCTCTGGGGCAGGGGGGCGCACTGCGGCCCCCCACCTCAGAGCACCCTGTCCCCATGTTGATGAGGACAGGGCCCCTTCCCGACAACCCTGGCCGTTGGTTGTCGGGGTATGCGGGCGGGAGGCTTATCGGAATCTGGGAGCCCCCTTTAATAAGGGGGCCCCCAGATACCGGCCCCCCCACCCTAAGTGAATGAGTATGGGGTACATCGTACCCCTACCCATTCACCTGCAAGAAAAGTGGTAAAAACACAAATAAACCACACAGTGTATTAAAATATTTTATTTTCTGCTCCGGAGGCCGCCCCCTGTCTTCTTTATTAGCTCTTTTACCAGGGGGGGCTTCTTCTTTGACGTCTTCGGGTGGGTGGGGGCCGCCGTCTGGTTCTCTTCCACCGCCGGGGGGGGGTGGCTTTTAAAAAAGCCCCCACCCCCCCGGCGGGTTTCCTCCGGCGTCTTCGACGGGGCTCTTCTTCTTCCGCTATCCCGACGGGTCTTCTCCGCTATCCGGGGGGTCTCGCCGCTCTCCGCTGTTGACTCGTCGCACCCCGGTTCTTCGTCTCGCAGTCCGGTCCCTTCTTCCGTGCTGTACGTCTTCTTCCGCGCTGTGACGTCATGTTCTTCACTTCTCTTCTTCTCCCGATGTTGACTCGCCGGTCCTCCTCGCTGAAATGACGGATGCGCGCCTTGCATCGGACCTATATAGGCCTCACAGTCCCATCATGCTCTGTACCTACCCATGTGATACCTACCATGTGGTAGGTATCACATGGGTAGGTACAGAGCATGATGGGACTGTGAGGCCTATATAGGTCCGATGCAAGGCGCGCATCCGTCATTTCAGCGAGGAGGACCGGCGAGTCAACATCGGGAGAAGAAGAGAAGTGAAGAACATGACGTCACAGCGCGGAAGAAGACGTACAGCACAGAAGAAGGGACCGGACTGCGAGACGAAGAACCGGGGTGCGACGAGTCAACAGCGGAGAGCGGCGAGACCCCCCGGATAGCGGAGAAGACCCGTCGGGATAGCGGAAGAAGAAGAGCCCCGCCGAAGACGCCGGAGGAAACCCGCCGGGGGGGTGGGGGCTTTTTTAAAAGCCACCCCCCCCCGGCGGTGGAAGAGAACCAGACAGCGGCCCCCACCCACCCGAAGACGTCAAAGAAGAAGCCCCCCCTGGTAAAAGAGCTAATAAAGAAGACAGGGGGCGGCCTCCGGAGCAGAAAAATAAAATATTTTAATACACTGTGTGGTTTATTTGTGTTTTTACCACTTTTCTTGCAGGTGAATGGGTAGGGGTACGATGTACCCCATACTCATTCACTTAGGGTGGGGGGGCCGGTATCTGGGGGCCCCCTTATTAAAGGGGGCTCCCAGATTCCGATAAGCCTCCCGCCCGCATACCCCGACAACCAACGGCCAGGGTTGTCGGGAAGGGGCCCTGTCCTCATCAACATGGGGACAGGGTGCTCTGAGGTGGGGGGCCGCAGTGCGCCCCCCTGCCCCAGAGCACCCAACCCCCCCATGTTGAGGGCATGCAGCCTGGTACGGCTCAGGAGGGGGGGGGGGGCGCTCGCTCGTCCCCACTCCCTTCCTGGCTGGCCGGGTAGCGTGCTTTGGATACGGGTCTGGTATGGATTGTAGGGGGACCCCCTACGCCGTTTTTTTCGGCGTAGGGGGGCTCTCCTTACAACCCATAACAGACCTAAGGGCCCGGTATGCTCCTGAGGGGGGGACCCATGCCGGATTTTTATTTAAAATCCGGCGGGGACTTCCCCCTCAGGATTCATAACAAACGCCGCACACGTGTAGAATTGGCGGGAATCCAAGTCGGATCTCCCGTCGCTTCTATGACGCGCTTGCTGGGATGTGCTGTCACTATTCCAGTGAGTGTGAGATGTCGGCGAGATCTCGGCACCCTGTCGCCGAGTATCAGCGCGACGCTGTCCTGCTAAAAGCACAATATCACAAACACCTACTGTACCATGGCTTTCTCGACTCGACCTAACGCGAGGTCCCGGAGCGTTGACCGTACTAGGGTGATGCGTTTGAGGAGCGTCAGGGAGGGGGAGGCCTGGAGGCGAGTCTCTAGGGCTCGGAGCTGCGTTTCCGCCAGCTGTCTAGCCGACTCGGCATTCCTCTTAAGGGCCGAGGAGATAGCCATACAGCGTCCCCTAATAACCGCTTTGTGGGCGGCCCACAGTGTGGTGGTGGAGATGTCCTGCGTGTCATTTTCGCTAAAGTAGAGTTGTAGGGCGGAGTCTATTTCCATTTTGGAGGGCGCGTGTTTCAGGAGAAAGTCGTTCAGACGCCAGTTATAGGGCCTGCGGGCGAGAGCGTTCAGGTCAAGGGTCAGGGTAATGGGGGCGTGGTCAGACCATGAGATGGGCAGAATTTGTGCGGAGTCAGTAACGCGTAACGTTGAGTTATTGACTAGAAAGTAGTCTATGCGTGAGTGCGTGTGGTGGGGGGACGAATAGAAGGTGAACTGGCGATCCCCCGGGTGGAGCGCCCTCCACGCGTCGAACAGAGCGTGCTTCCTCGTCAACTGACGAAAGAGCTTAGAGTCCCGCAGGCCCTTTGTCTGAGAGACTCGGGGGTTCACCACCAGGCGGTCCCAGGTCACCGAGTGAGGTAGGTTAAAGTCCCCCCCCACCACCAGTAGGCCGTGGGGGGATTTGGCCAGGCGGGCAAAGACTCGGCTCAGAAATCCGTGCTGATGTGCATTGGGGGCGTATAGGGTGCATAAAGTTACATCTCGTGAGTGCCATGTTCCCCTCACTATAATAAAGTGACCCAGGGGGTCAATGTAGGAGTCTGTGCAGGTGAAGGGGGTGCCCCGTTTAATCAAAATTGCGACCCCCGCCCGCTTACGTGAGCTGAAGGCCTGGTATATTGAGGGAAAGTACCTGGATGCAAATGTAAAGGAATCGCCCTTGGAGAAGTGCGACTCCTGTACCATTATGACCTCTGCCCCTGATTGCCTGAATTCCCTGAGTGCTAGATGACGTTTCCTGTTGGAGTTGAGCCTGTGTACATTTAAAGATAGCAACTTAGCCATACTGTGGGTGGAGAGATCGTGGGTTATACTTAGCTGGAGTCAAGCGCGCTGTATCTGGTTCCGGGAGGGCGAGTGGGGGGGGCCGCTGAGCCGACAGCCACCAAGGCGCACCGTCGGGTCCTGCCTGCACGGGAGAGGAGGGAGGGATATCTAGAAGGAAAAAAAGAGGTGAGAACAAGAAAAAGACATAAGGAGAGCACATCAACAATCAACAACGGGGGCCCAAGTGGCCCTAAGGCCCTCAGGTCCCAACAGTTCCTTAAAGACCGCCCGACCAGAGAGTCCAAAAATGTGGGTCGGGAGGACAAGGGGGTGGTGTGGAGAAACTCCACTGTGGGGGTTGGGGGGGGAAGGAACTCTCAGGCTATCAGCCATGGGGGGGTCCATAATCAGAAGGGCAGCCTCTTCGGCGTCTCGGCCGAGGCAAGCCCGATGTGTGGAGTAGGGGTGAAGCTGGGGCAACCGTGGGTAAAGTGATGGAGCGAAAGCAAAAAAACAAAACAAAACTGGGGGGCTTCAAGTGGCGCTTACGCCGGCTCTTGTGGCCGGGGCATCCTTCTCAGGTGTGCTTGTGCCTGGGGGAGTTGCGGGCAGGGTCCCGGCCTCTGGGGCGTTTGTTCGGTGGGACTCTCTGCCAGACTACAGGTGGGGGGGGGCGGTGTGGCCACAAGGTCCCAATCCGGTAGACGGGGGACAGGAATGTCCAGAGTCCTGCAGAAGTCGTCCAGGTCCTCTGGGTAGCGTAGGGTGGCGGAGGTCCCCTGGTGGTTGGCGGATAGGCTGAAGGGGAAGCCCCAACGATACACAATGTCCTTGTCCTGTAATGTGCGGAGCAGGGGTTGTAGCAGACGTCGTTTCTGCAGAGTGATCCAGGAGAGATCCGGGTAGAGCTGCAGGGGGTTGTTGTCAAAGACCAGGTTGCGCATGGGATGGGCTTTGCGCATTATGTTTTCCTTCAGTGGGTATGAGTTTACGCGGCATATAACGTCCCGTGGTTTAGAGGCTGGTCCCTTTGGCTTGAGGGCTCGATGGGCCCTGTCCATCTGGATGGTCTTGTCTGTTGGTTCCCCCAATATTTCGTTGAATAAGTTCTGAAGGGTGAGCTGTAGGTCTTCTGCCCCGTCCGCTTCAGGGAGTCCGCGTATGCGGATGTTGTTGCGGCGCCCCCTGTTGTCCAGGTCTTCCATATGCCGCTGCATGTCTCTTAGCATGAGACGGTGGTCTGACGCCTGAGTCTGGGTGCGGTGTACCGCCAGTTTAGTCTCCTGAATCTCTTCCTCAGCCATTTCCATTCTGTCATTTAAGTGTTTGAGGCCCGTTTGTAATACTTGAATTTCAGCGTGGCAGGTCGCCTTGACGTCCTCAACAAGCTGTTTAAAGTCCTCTTTCGTGGGAATGGCCTGCAAGTAAGATTGCCATGGTGGGGGGGGATGGTATGAAGGTCCCCTGACATCATACATAGGCTGCAGTGGATCTGTGGGGGATGGATGGCGGATGGAAGCTGGTTCCCTGTGCTGTCTGGCCTCGAGGGGGGGTTGCTGGGGTAGGTACCATGAATTGGACCAGGCCTCAGCCTGATCCACTGGTGGAGTAGGGGCCCTCTTCTGCCAGGGAGCGCTGGTGGTGGCCATGGAGGCATATGATGGGGGAGAGATCCCCTGCTGATCTCCGATCCCCGGATGGATGACCGGATGGATCTGTCCCTGAGCAGTAGGGAAGGTAGGGTCTGGTCTGATGCCAGCAGAGGAGCTGCCATGCTCTGAGGGCTCCGTAGAGGCCTGGGTGCTTGTGGAGGCTTGTAGGGCCGGGAAATCCTCCTCAAACGTGGGTGATGGGGTGAGCTGGGAGCCGCTTTGCTGCTCAGGGTCTGGGGCTGTACGTAGCAGGCGGGGGAAGGCCTCGGTGCATTGGGTGTCCTGCTCTGGAGAGGGGAGGGGGGCTGCGGCCTGTGCCTCGTGGTCCGCCGCGGGGGGGTGGGGGTGCTGCGGTCCACTCACCCATGTCTGTGATCCATCCGGGCCCGGAGATGGAGCGATGGTCCGCGGTCGGGTTGAGGATGGCTCCGGATGGTAAGGCGGGGAGGTGCGGGGAGAAGAGGCTCCCGTTCTGAGGGTGGACGCGTCCGGCGCCATCTTGTCCCCTCCGCCCGGCGGCATTTCGGGCGCTTTAAAGTACTTTTGCAGGGTCGTAGCGGAGCCCGGCGGGGGTTGAGATGATCCCCTTGCTTTGCTGGATCTTGTGGTCCGCGATCCGCCCATGGATGGCGGCGAATACCCCCGGTTTAGTGCCTATAAGCTGCGGGCTGGAGAGGAGCTCTCAGGGGTTGCTTCCTTCCAGGCTGGCTTCCGGTCACGCCCCTAGACAATGCTATCTTATAGTGAAACGTATGTCGGGAGGTAGACGTGTTGACCTCATCGCTCTGAATGGAGATCGCATGCTGGCCGGCTCTCCATTGTCCTATACGGATGTTTGTTACTCTTTTAAACTGTAAGTTGCCATTTTGGTTATTAAATCTGATTCACCATATGATACACACTTTGTGAGTCTCTCTTCATTTTGGGTATCGACGCTGAGCTTCGCGGCCTTTGTGCCCATTGAGTTTGTTCCATCTGATCGCTCGCTTTCCCTGCCATTGGAGAATGCTATCTATTGGGAAAACGTCCAATACTTTTGGCCCATTACAGCTTACCTCTGGTAAGCATAGAACTGTGGTGCACAGGTGTGATTGGTGACACATTGTGGTTCTGCTGTTTACTCGCACAGGATTTCTATTTGCTCACTGGTTGCTGCACTGTGTATCTTACTATAGGACTATCATATTGATTCATCAGTATTGGATATTCCTTTTTCCTTTTTTGTTGGTTCACATATGGACTATATATGCACTTTGATTTATATATATTATATATTTTTTTTTCTTTATGTTTCACATCACATTGGTTATTGATTTGTCAGCTTTGATACTCATGGTAATTCACTTTATAATTTTTTGTGTTGCGCAGCTCTACTTTTTCTTTTTTGGGGTTTTACCATCCCCTATTCTATCCAAATTCTTCAATCATATTGACTGTTTTTTGTCATCTCCACCCACTGCCAGACAAGTTTATGATTTTTCCAGGATGGACATACAGACAAACTTAAGCAGGTGAAGGGGCCTAGACTCACCTGCCTTTTTTAATATGCCATTTTACATATATTGGAAACTAAAAGCTGTGGACTTTTAAGCAACTCTCATCTCGTCTGAGCAAAACAGAAGGCTTCTGGGTGTCTTGTTGGTGAACATCTTTCATTACAGACATAACTGTGTAAGATATGGTGAAGGTGAAAGACAAACATGTTTATAATTTATAAAATTACTTTCAGCATGTGTTTGCAGAAATAATTCCACGGCACAATTCCACAGCAGCAGACAAGTGGCTACTCGGTAACGGAGAATTCAGCAGTGAGAGAAAGGTTTTCCTTGTTCTTTTGAAAAGAAAGTCACTTTAATTACATTGAACACTGTGAGGTTATCTCTCCTGTCACCAGCTTCACATCAACTGAGCGCCAAGAGCATGTTGACATGAGAAATTATTTAGTTTGTGACTGGAGGTATTTGCATAAAGATGCCTCTTGTTTTTCCACCAGTGAACATGTGTGTGTGGCTTGTAAATTCTGTTCTTACAGTATGTAACCCTTTCCGCTTGCTGGGCAGAGTTTGTAGCACAAATGCTCACATTTACAGAGATGAGCAAATGGGCTGTGATTTGTTTCCGAAGATGATGGCAGAATTATTCTGTAGCGTTAAACTGTTTTAAATTTGGCATTACAATTTTTGTTCCCAGAAACAGTGCTTAAAGAGACAACCCTATGTCTAACCAGATAAGTATACTAAGTGATGGTACTTACATATCGATAAGTCAGGCTTGCTGTGTAGTTTCATTTTTACTCCCCTGCAATGCTAAATATAGTCTTTATATTTTTAAGCCACTCAGAGGCTGTGTCCTGTACAGAATTTCCAATACCTTCCCTCCCCAACCCTGGCATCAACTCAGTGGAACCCTGGAATGCAGCCTCACCAGTGCCCAGGAATGCAGCCTCACCTGTGCCCAACAATGCAGCCTCACCAGTGCCCAGCACTGCACCCCCTCTGTAGTGTCCTCTGTCCCCTGCACCACCCACTGTAGTGGCCTCTGCACCCCCACTGTAGTGCCCTCTGTTCTCTGCAACCCCCACTGTAATGTCATCTGTCCCCTGCACCCCCCACTATAGTGTCCCCTGTCCACTGCACCCCCCAATGTAGTGTCCTCTGTCCCCTGCACCCTCCCACTTTAGTATCCTCTGTCCCCTGCACCCCCACTGTTGTGCCCCCTCTGTCCCCTGCACCCCCCACTGTAGTGTCCCCTGACCCCCCACTGTAGTGTCTTCTGTCCCCTGCACTACTGTAGTGCCATCTGTCCCCTGAACCCCCACTATAATGCCCTCTGTCCCCTGCACCCTCCCACTGTAGTGTCCTCTGTCCCCTGCACCCCCCACTGAAGTGTCCTCTGTCCCCTGCACCCTCCACTGTAGTGCCCTCTGTCCCCTGCACCCCCACTGTTGTGCCTCCTCTGTCCCCTGCACCCCCACTGTTGTGCCCCCTCTGTCCCCTGCACCCCCCACTGTAGTGTCCCCTGACCCCCCACTGTAGTGTCTTCTGTCCCCTGCACTACTGTAGTGCCATCTGTCCCCTGAGCCCCCACTATAATGCCCTCTGTCCCCTGCACCCTCCCACTGTAGTGTCCTCTGTCCCCTGCACCCCCTACTATAGTGTCCTCTGTCCCCTGCACCCCACCCCACAAACACACTCTATATGTATAACTCTCCTACCTTACACAGGTGTACAGCAAGCAGAGCAGCAGAGATCGACATCACAGAGCTGGATGGGGGGGGACTACTGAAGTTAACTTTTTACATTAACATGCTGGTGATTGGTTGCTAGGATCGCCTGGCAACCAATCACCTGCTGTTTAATGTAAAAGTTAATTCCAGCAGTTCCTTCCCCCGTACAGCCCTGTGATACTGGCCATTCACCGCTGTCCAATGAAGAAGACATTCAGCTCTGGTGGTGCCGAGAGCCGCTGATTTCGGACCCCTGCCCTAGAGTCTTAGGGCTATGAGCCCCAGTAGTCACCCCCTAGCAACGCCACTGCTTCCCACCTCTTAGATCCTTTGCTAGCACAATTGAATACATTGTACAACCATTCATCTGCTTAGGTCCTACAGAAGATCTTTTGTGTGCAAACTATAATAACATCGTAATCTACAGATTAGACACACTCCTCCATGGCAAAAGAGTTACTCTACACCAGATGATGCATTCTTTGCTGTTTAACATTCTCATGCCATCATGGCTTCTTTTGAAGGTCTCTAGACGCCTTGAAAATCCTGGGGGAACATGGTCTCTGGTTCCACGTTCCCTCAAAAACTGGCAACTGTAAATTCTTCATAAGCAGGACTTGGTTATCTCTCACATGCTGTAGAAAGTTGTTTCTTCGTCAACTGCAACTGTAGAATTAACTCTTCAACTGAAAAAACAACCCTTTCTCTCTTAATTAGATTTGCTACACGATGGTGTAAAAAAACACCAATACTAGTTAAATACACTTTGTACTGGGGCAATATGCAGCTTTTACTTTGAAAAAAACGGTGTTTAGTTGTATTCTAATGTTGTTCTGGTAGCTGCTGTGGGAAAGTTGGGAAAAGTATTATGCCGCGTACACACCATCACTTTATGTGATGAAAAAAAACGACACTTTCTGTGAAGTAAAAAATGACGTTTTTGAAACTTCAATTTTCAAAGACGAAGTTGCCTACACACCATCGTTTTTCTCACAATGTTCTTGCAAAGTGAGGTTACGTTCCACCACGTTTTACCATTGAAGCTTGCTTCATAAGTAGCTTCTGGGCATGCGTGGATGAAAAAATGTCTTAGAAAACAAAGTTTTTTGCTACACACGGTCAATTTCTGTGAAGTAAAAAGTGCACTTTTGAAAAACGACACATAAAATTGAAGCATGCTTCAATTTTTTTTGGTCGTTTTTTACAAGACATAAAACGACATTTTCCCCCACACACAGTCAATTAAAGTGACGTTTTTAAAAACGTCATTTTTTTTCATCACATAAAGTGATGGTGTGTACGCGGCATTAGAGTTGCCTCAGCCAGGTCTATGGACATGGGCATGAGTTCAAGCTTGTTGAGTGCTCATGCTTACGAGGCTATTTAGGTCAATACAAGTTTTTTTCATTGTTGGGCTGCATGGTCACTTTCTGAGTGCTTCTATTAGATGCTTGTGGGTAAAACTCCTAAATCTGAGTTGATTCGTCTGGCTTTTCGATACTGTTTCTGCTTCAATATTACACACAGAAAACCCAGAGGAAAAGGAATGTTTGTGTGTTCATGATGTTTGGTAGGCTGTCTAGGGAAATGCAATCTTTTCTCTCTTTTTTATTAGCACTGTTCCTTTGTGACTTTTCTCTACACCTGGTAATCCATAGGAGAGCCTCATTTCATGGAAACACATTGTGAATAGGGAAAGAGGAATAGAATTTTTATTGTTAACCAAGTTCATATAGTGTTGCATAACGGAGATATGTTGGCATTTGAGACCAAAGTGGATTGCAGGGCTAGCACAGTGAAATAGAGATTGGATTACATGGAGAGTTGTTTATCACATAGATAATGGCCTCAGTGTTCAAAGGAAGGATACAGCATAAAACAGCTACACATCAAAATGAAGGCCGCAGGATGCTTAACTGCCATCACACAAACACCAATGTCGGAGTTTGCACAGGGAAATCACTCATTTTATCATCACTGTGAGGTGGTACAAGGCACTGACCTTATCAAAACGTGTACATTTTCCTGCATGATAAAGCCTTAGGGAGTATGCATTTAATGTAATGATCAGAAAAAGATAAAAACACCCTCCCTTTTTCAATGCTGCTGTTCTACGAAGAAAGACTATAAAAGTGCTAAATATGCACTCCAGCCTGAGTTGTTAAACAGTAATCATAGCAAATAGATTCAGAGACTCAGGGCATGTTTGGGGCACATTCTCAATCACATTACTCTAGGTCTTTGTTTACATAGGGTATACTAAAGCATACGCTGGTAGAGGGCCATGTTTACCTGCACAGGAAATGCCCAAGGGTTCCATGCATCGCCATGCAGGCAGTCCCATTGATGTCAATTGGAACACAGTGGCTGCAAGGACAGATGCTGCTCCAAATCTGATACCCATGGAGGTGCATGGCCCCAAATGCAAACAGTGTATGTTAAGGGATGTGCACCAGCACTCATATAGATATCAGATTGGGAACAGCTTCTGTGTCCATGCAGCTGCTTTGTCTTAGTTGACATCAATTGGACTGCCTGCACAGGGATGCACAGAATGCCTGTGCATCTCTATGCTGGTAAACACAGCCCCCCATGGGCAAATGCTACAATATGTCCCATGTATATAAAGCCTTATGCCCCATACACACGATCACTTTTTATGATGACATTTTTTTTTTAAATGATCGTGTGTGGGCTAAATCTTTTTTTTGTCTTCTTAAAAATGACCAAAAAAAATTCGAACATGCTTAAATTTTTTATGTCATTTTTTGTGTCGTAAAAAATGATCGTGTGTGGGCAAAAACGACGTTTTAAACCCGCACATGCCCAGAAGCAAGTTATGAGACGAGAGGTAAAACTACCATTCATAATGGAGTAAGCACATTCATCACGCTGTAACAGACAAAAAAGCACGAATCGTCTTTTACTAACAAGTAACCAGCTAAAAGCAGCCTCAAGGCGAATAGAACTTCCCCTTTAGAGTGCTGTCGCTTTGTTCATAATTTTTCAAAATCGATGGTGTGTGGGCAACATCATTTTTAATGATGAAGTTGGAAAAATTAATTTTTTTTCATGATAAAAAATGAAATTTTTTTTTCATCACAAAAAGTGATCGTGTGTACGCGGCATTATGCACAATAAATTGGGTTTTAGACTCAGCTCAGTACTTTAACATGTAGTATCATTGAGTTCCATGTAGTATGGTAAATAACCATATTGTATATGGAAAAAAAGGGGGGGGGAGTATTGTGATTGAGATGAAGGGTAGGGAGGGAGAGAGAGTTGGGAAAGAAAAATAGACATTGAAAATAGAAATGAAGTGAAAGGATTTCAATGTTCACATTTTGGTTTGTGTACTAGCAATAAACATAAAGAAGACAAGAAAAGCTACTCATGATAATACATGTGGGTAATGTATGCATACAGTACTGTATTGGGTGATTTACCGCTTAACATTCAACAACTAGCCATTTGGAAAGTAGGTCTGTTACCTCTGGAATAAAACTCGAAAGCCATCAAAGTTCCTATATGCTCTTCAACATATCTGTGAAGAGCAAGTCTTTTCAGGATCATTGCTATCCTCTGCTACCAGGGTCTCCATTTCCATAATATCCTTGAGCCCATTCCAAAAAACAGTATGTGGAGAAGATGTTGATTTCAAGAGGCGGGATTCAGCTACTCATAATATAAACAAAAAAGTCATTGCTACTACCCATACATCACATAGAATGCAAGGTTCCCGGGTGCTTGATCCACAGTTGCTGGCTGAGTAGAGTAATGAAGAAAAGATGATCTGCACTCCGGTCGTTGCTCTTTAAAATTAATAGGATTCATTTACAAGCCACAGTGGACAAATGCAAATATGAATGGCGGTCACGTTTCAGCCTATAAGGCCTTAGTCATAACCACATTACAGACATGAAACTCTGAACTAAATAGCAGCGCCAAAGACCACTGGCTCCAGCCATCAATCGTCTTAATTGACCGAAGGCAATTATCCAAAAAAGGAAATCAGCTGCAATGCATATTGGGTGATTCATGTGTATGCAGGCCCGGATTTCCCACAAGGCCACTGAGGCCAGGCCTTGGGGCGGCAGGGCTCCAAGGGGCGGCAGTGGCATGGAGTCCACCGACGCCCGGAACATACAGTTAAGGGCGGTAAGTTATGGGGGAATCCGCTCGCTCGTTAACAAGTGATTGCGGCGATGTCGCCAAAATCACTTGGAAAATATGTGCTCCCGTCTGTCCTCCCCTCTCCCCCCCACCCCACATACCTCTCTCTGCTGGCTCTGTCTGCGGGACTCTGTCCTCCCCCCGGCCACCGAGTCTGTTACCTGTCCCTGCTGCCTATGTACACAGTGAGAGGGGAGAGCTGTGCTCTTCCCATCTCAGCTGTGACAGGAGTTCTAGCACAGTGCTAGGACTCCTGTTTTGGAGGTGACATGGTCAATAAAGAGAACATGTCACCTCCAATTCCTATCACACAGGAAATAGTTTTCTCCTGTGTGATAGCAAAAAAAGTTAAGTGGAAAAAAATTGATAAAAAATAAATAAATAATAAGAAATAATAATTAAATTAATAAAATAATAAAGTAAAGAATAAGAAAAATAATAAGAAAATTATACAAAAATTAAAAAAGTAAGCGACAAGCTACAAATAAATAAAAAAGTGATAAAAAAAGTAAAAAGACAAACAAAACATATTTGAACTAACCGTGCCGCGCATTCTCCGTTGATTTGAGGGGGGGGGGGTTTGGTAAGAGGTAGAAAATTCTGGGATCACTTAATACCAAGCCAAAGTCAGGTAGACCAAGAAAGACTGCAGTCACAGCTTCCAGAAGAATTGTTTGAGATACAAAGAAAAACCCACAGATAACTTCAGGTAAAAAAAATCTGGAAAAGGACAGTGTGGCTGTTTCAAGGAGCACAATATGATTACACCGGAACAAAAATTAACTGCATGCTTGAGCTGCCAGAAAGAAGCCTTTACTGTGCCAATGCCACAAAAAAGTCCAGTGAGACATGTCAAAGTGTTGTCAAGCATACTGTAACCGAGATTTCACAACTTTCACAATTTCCGCTAGGGTATGCAAACTTTTGAGCACAACAGTATTGTGAAATAAATTATGTTTTACTACAGGCACATTTTCTCACAAATGCTCTGATACATATCCTATGAGTTAAGCCTTGTACACACGCTCGGTTTACTCGACAAAAAAACAGCAAGAAAACTGCTGACAGAGCTTTCTTGCCAAGTATACCGTGCGTGTGTACGATGCTTTCAGGTTTCTCATCAAGAAAACTGCCTAAAATCTCGACGAGAAAAATAGAGAACCTGCTCTCTATTTTCTCGTTGTGATTCTCGGCAGTGTTTTCCTGTCGAGAAACCAGAGAGTGTGTATACTTACCTGTCGCAGAGAAACCCGTGCATGCTCGAAATGACTTTGACGCATGCGTGGTAGCTTCCTAGGCATAGGTAGGGTGCATCAAGATGGCGGCGACGGCATCGAATGTGACAAGCGCATGCTCGTCGTACGCAATGACATCACCGCGTTCTTTTTGCTACCAAGTATATCAGAGGGTTTTAAACAGAGAGTGGCTTCCCCCTCTCTTTGTCAGTATCCTGGATGAGTCCACTTTTGGGCTATGGAACAGTGACAGAGATGCTGTGGTCTTTTGAGGGCTGCATTCATGTGTGTTTGGTAGATCCCAGTGGCATCGCTAGGGGGTGACTACTGGGGCTATAGCCCCAAATTTGAGGCCCAGAGGCTAGAGCCCCGAGTCTCTAGAGTAGGGTTTGGCAACCTGCTGCTGGCCGCCACTGCTGAATGCGAGCACCTGGCCCGAGGACATTTTCGCTATTGTCCTCTTCGATGGACAGCGGCGAGCGGCCAGTATCACAGGGCTGGATGGGGGCGGGAACTGCTGGAGTTAACTTTTTACATTAAACAGCAATGTGAATGATTAGCGGGCAATCCTAGCAACCAATCACCAGCCTATTAATGTGAAAAGTTCTACCTACACAGTCTGTGTTTGTGGGGTGGGGTGCAGGGGACAGAGAGCATTACAGTGGGGGTGCAGGGAACAGAGGACACTACAGTGGGGGTGAAGGGGACAGAGGACACTACAGTGGGGGTGCAGGGGACAGAGGAAACTACAGTGGGGGTGCAGGGGACAGAGCTACAGTGGGGGGTTTAGGAGACAGAGGACACTACAGTTAGGGGGTGCAGGGGACAGAGGACACTGCAAGGGGGTTGCAGTTGACAGAGGGCACTATGGGGGGACAGAGGACACTATAGTAGGGGTGCAGGGGACAGAGGACACTACTACAAGGGGTGGTGCAGGAGACAGAGGGCACTATGGGGGGACAGAGGACACTACAGTGGGGGCTGCAGAGGACATAGGGCACTATGGGGGGACAGAGGATACTACAGTGGGGGGTGCAGGGGACAGAGGGCACTATGGGGGAGAGAGGACAATGCAGTGGGGGGTGCAGCGGACAGAGGACACTACAGTGGGAGAGTGCATTTCCGGGCACTGGTGAGGCTGCATTGCTGGGTTGTTTTTCTCAAACAATAGGTGCTGGAACTCAACCATGACCCCCCAAAACCCCTCCGCCCACACACACACCCTCCAAATCACATCAAATAGTGGGTGTGGTCAGTCAAATTTCTCAAACAGTAGGAGGGTCTTAAAGGGGCATTAAATACCAGGATTGCATTACATACAGAGTGCAGAGTTTAGGGGGGTTACACAGAGCTGTCACTTGTAAACACAGGAACTGGACTTCTATGTTTACAAGTGATTTTTGTGAGCAGGCCCCCCCCCCCAAAGATCTAAGCCAGAGGTGGTGGAACTGAGTTCCCCCTGAAAAAAAGCCCTGTATACATGTATATGCCCGTCCAAGCGTATGACTTTCTTTACTTCGGTGCTATGGGCTCTAGCCTAGCAACTCCCCTGTTGGATCCTCATATTACTGATTCTGTTTTTCCTCACAAAAGTCTGGATTTTTGTCACCAACAACAAACGTAGAAGGGCAGCATGATTTAACCAGATGTAACAATACATGCAGACATGTACTGAAGATTGACATACGTATGTCAAAGTGAGAAAGGAACATGTCTTCTGGCTCAGTCTATACCTGTATGACCAGTTTTAGTGCCCATTACTTTTCAGCAGGTACTTCCAACAGACTGTTTGCTATGAAGATTGGGTCCTTCGATTAACATATTCAAGAAGTATACCTGAAAAATGTTCTATGACATGATGACAAGTTAATATGGATTACTCCAGCACATATTTGCATATGGGATCTCTTTGTAGCCAATATTGTACCTGCCCCATGGGAAGTATAACAATTTCTAAGCATTGCAGCCATTTTACTATATGTGACAATATGACTCCTCCTTCCCACTTTGATTTATTTAATTTCTCAAAAAATGGTTACTATAAACAGGTCTCGGGCAGAGAGGCTTCCCAAACGTCTGCCAGTAGATCAATTATTACTCACCGCTAGAAAAACAGCATTAAGATGAAAAGGCGTCATTTACCACCATCATTTTGACATCTACAGGAAAGTCATTTATGGCTGCGTATAATTTCCTGATCCGTCATCGCTTACTCGTGGCATTGTGGTTGCTCCATAAGTCATTCAGTCGGTTTAGCAGAAGAAAGAATTTTGCTAGAAAAAATAAATAAAAATGCCCAACCTGGTTTCTGTGCATATAAAACAGCGATCTGACTATCTCTTGAGACACCATTAGCTTCTTTCCAATGCAGATGCGTTGGGGGGAAGCAATATTTCTATCATGAAGCAGTTTGGAATATTCTTGCACCTAAAAAATACCTGGATTTTATTAAATTAACTCTTTGCAAGTGAAAAGAATGTGCTTTTATTGTGACAATGTGAGAACATTGTTACAGATATGATTATACAGACATAAACCAGAATTTACTAGATTAACCACTTAAGCCCCAGACCATATTGCTGCCTAAAGACCCAAGGGGTTTTTACAGTTCGGGACTGTGTCGCTTTAACAGACAATTGCGCGGTCGTGCGACGTGGCTCCCAAACAAAATTGGCGTCCTTTTTTCCCCACAAATAGAGCTTTCTTTTGGTGGTATTTGATCACCTCTGCGGTTTTTATTTTTTGCGCTATAAACAAAAATAGAGCGACAATTTTGAAAAAAATGCAATATTTTTTACTTTTTGCTGTAATAAATATCCCCCAAAAACATATATAAAAACATTTTTTTTCCTCAGTTTAGGCCGATACGTATTCTTCTACCTATTTTTAGTAAAAAAAATCGCAATAAGCGTTTATCGATTGGTTTGCGCAAAATTTATAGCGTTTACAAAATAGGGGATAGTTTTATTGCATTTTAATTAATTTTTTTTTTTTTACTACTAATGGCGGCGATCAGCGATTTTTTTCGTGACTGCGACATTATGGCGGACACTTCGGACAATTTTGACACATTTTTGGGACCATTGTCATTTTCACAGCAAAAAATGCATTTAAATTGCATTCTTTATTGTGAAAATGACAGTTGCAGTTTGGGAGTTAACCACAGGGGGCGCTGTAGGAGTTAGGGTGCATCTAGTGTGTGTTTACAACTGTTGGGGGGTGTGGCTGTAGGAATGACGTCATCGATCGTGTCTTCCCTATTAAGGGAATGACGCGATCGATGCGCCGACACAGTGAAGCACGGGGAAGCCGTGTTTACACACGGCTCTCCCCGTTCTTCAGCTCCGGGGAGCGATCGCGACGGAGCGGCTATAAACAAATAGCCGCGCCGTGGTCCCGGATCGCTCCCCGAGCGGACCCGACCTCCGCATGTAGCGGGGGGGGTCCCGATCGGACCCCCCACCCGCTAATAGGCGAGGACGTACCTGTACGCCCATGTGCCTGTACGTGCCATATTGTGGACGTATATGTACATGCGGGGGTCGGGAACTGGTTAAAGAGGATGGAACATCACCTCTGATTTGTTACCCTTCCCCTGCTGTTTTTTTAGTGTCACCATTCTGAAAATCCAGTATTCCGGACCTTTTAGAACCCTGCAGTAAGTCTGCACATGCCATGGGATTCTCACATATGTGCTCTAGGTAAAACTGGCTCCTGGGAATGTGTAGGTGGCAATCTCAAGAGTTATGCCCCGTACACACGATTGGGCTTTTGCCTGGCCAAATTCACATCAGAATTCCGACAGAATTCCATCGGAGTTACAGAGTTACATAGTTAGTCAGGTTGAAAAAAGACACAAGTCCATCCAGTTCAACCATAAAAAAAATGAAAATAAAAAAAAAAATATCGTACAATCCCATATACCCGATTCTATACCCACAGTTGATCCAGAGGAAGGCAAAAAACCCCAGCAGAGCATGATCCAATTTGATACAGTAGGGGAAAAAATTCCTTCCTGATCCCCCGAGAGGCAATCGGATTTTCCCTGGATCAACTTTAGCTATAAATGTTAGTACCCAGTTATATTATGTATATTTAGGAAAGTATCCAGACCCTTCTTAAAGCAATCTAATGAGCTGGCCAGAACCACCTCTGGAGGGAGTCTGTTCCACATTTTCACAGCTCTTACTGTGAAGAAACCTTTCCGTATTTGGAGATAAAACCTTTTTTCCTCTAGACGTAAAGAGTGCCCCCTTTTCTTTTGTGTTGACCGTAAAGTGATTAACTCAACACCAAGTTCACTATATGGACCCCTTATATATTTGTACATGTTGATTGTATCCCCCCTTATTCTCCTATTCTCAAGAGTGAATAAATTCAGTTCCTCTAATCTTTCCTCATAGCTGAGCTCCTCCATTCCTCTTATCAGTTTGGTTGTCCTTCTTTGCACTTTCTCCAGTACCCCTATATCCTTTTTGAGAACTGGGGCCCAAAACTGAACTGCATATTCCAGATGAGGTCTTGCTAATGATTTGTACAGGGGCAAAATTATATCTCTGTCTCTGGAGTCCATACCTCTCTTATACAAGAAAGTACTTTGCTTGCTTTGGAAACTGCAGCTTGGCATTGCATACTATTATTGAGCTTATGATCTACCAAAACCCCCAGATCCTTCTCCACTACAGATCCCCCCAGTTGTACTCCCCCTAGTATGTATGATGCATGCATATTCTTAGCCCCCAAGTGCATAACTTTAAATTTATCAACATGAAACCTCATCTGCCATATAGTCGCCCAATTAGACAGAGCATTGAGGTCGGCTTGTAAATTGGAGACATCATGTAAGGACGTTATTCCACTGCATAGCTTGGTGTCATCTGCAAAGACAGAAATGTTACTTTTGATCCCAGACCCAATATCATTTATAAAGATATTAAAAAGTAAGGGCCCCAACACTGAACCTTGGGGTACACCACTGATAACCTTAGACCATTCAGAGTAAGAATCATTAACCATTACTCTCTGAATTCTGTCTTTTAGCCAGTTTTCTATCCATTTACAAACTGATATTTCCAATCCTGTAGACTTTACCTTACACATGAGCTGTGTGTGGGGAACTGTATCGAACGCTTTTGCAAAATCCAAGTATACCACGTCCAACACCACCCCTCTGTCCAGGGTTTTACTTACCTCTTCATAAAAAGAAATCAGGTTTGTCTGACAACTTCTGTCTTTCATGAATCCGTGCTGTCTGTTGCTTAAATTGTTTTTTTTTTCCAGCAAGAACTCATCTATGTGGTCTTTTATTAAAAGTAAAATAGAACATGTTCTCTATATAAACTCCGATGGAATTACTCCGATGGGGCATACACACGGTCGGAATTTCTGATGGAAAAAGTCAGTCGGCTTTTTTCCATCGGAAATTCTGATCCTGTGTACAGGGCTTTAGGGTGTGTATGTGTACATAGTTCTCGCCTAGGCAAGAAAGCAGGAAGAGCTACCTTGCTATACAAAAACTGCGCTACCAACAACATTACTACATTTTCCAGTTCTATATAAAAGAGGGGGGGGGAAAGAGGATGCGCAAAAGACCACTTTAAGAAAAAAGAATAGTGTATTTTCAGTGAGCCCATATTTTTTCAGTTGTGATATAACTTGAGGGTTGTAGTCAGTGTCGGCTGGTGCTCCAATTCCCCCCCCCCCCGTTGTTTGGCGAACAAACACCCTCGTCGCTCACCCATCCAGCCCCACACTTACCCTATCCAGGTAAGACAGCTAAGACGGTTTGCTCCTGCATCTGCTCCACGGCGGCTTCCCCCCTGCTTTTACTCCCAGGTCTGCCAATACGATTGCTTCTCCTCTCGGCCAATCAGGTCTTAAGACTTCCTGATTGGCTGGGAGGAGAAGCAGGAAGACAATAGCAAATATTAATTTGGGTGGCTCAGCACAGCGCAGGGAGAGAGAGAGAGGGAGGGGGGATAGAAAGAGGTGGGGTGTGGGAGAGAGAGATCCCTAGCTCTGTCCCTTTCTGCATCCACTCCTGTGCCCCCTGTCTGTAGATGTGATGGTCGGTACGGTACCTTCTATGCCAGTAGGATATGCATGACGGCACGCAGAAAGCAGGATCTGTTCTGCTCCTTCTAGAGGATCTGTTTGGTGTGAGATGGAGTGGTCCATGGCCACCTGCACCTTCTACTCATCCTTATTTTCTGGTGCCAGTCAGCCTGTCCTGGGAGGTCTTCAGAGCTCTATTCTCTCCAAGGCTATGGTTGCTCATCTTCCTTGCCAGACCTGCACTGGGACAAAAAAAATTAGGGCCAGCATTTTAGACTGAGCAGCCCATGATACCGGTGCCTTCGCCCCTCTCCATCATGACAGATTCCCTGCAACAGCTGGCGGGAGAAAAGAGGGGGGACCTAGCAGAGCTGCAGGGAGTGAGGGGGCCAGGAAAGAGCACAGTGGTGGTGGAGAGCAATGGGGAAGTGGAGAGCACTGGTGCGGTTGGAGAGCACATGAAGAGCACGTGAGTGGGGGCAAAGAGCAGGGGAGAGTGGAGAGCACTGAGGGGGAGCTAAAAAGAACAGGGGGCGGAGAGCACAGGGGGGCTGGAGAGCACTGGGGAGGGCAGAAAGAACAGGGGTGGAGAGCACGGGGGGCTGGAGAGCACTCTGGGGGAGATGGTGAGAACTGGGGGGGGGGGCGGAAAACACAAGGGTAGGGGCTGGAGTTTTATGGGGGGGCTTGAGAGCATCAGGGGAAAGGGGGTCAGAAAGAACAGGGGTGGAAAGCACAGGGGGCTGGAGAGCACAGGGTGGAGAGCACTTGGGTGGAGGCGGGAGAGCACAGGGATGGAGGCTGGAAAAAACAAGGGGGAGGCTGGGGAGTGATGTGGAGAGCTGGAGAGCGCTGGGAGGGCCAGAAAAAATAGGGGTGGAGAGCACGGGGGGCTGGAGAACACTGGGGGGACAAAGATCAGGGGGGAACAGAGAGCACTGAGTGGGGGCGGAGAGCACTGGGAGGAGGTGGAGAGCACAGGGTGGGGGCTGGAGAGTAATGGGGAGAACTGGGGGGCCAGAAATAAATGGGTGGAGAGCATAGGGGGGCTGGAGAGCACTGGAGGGGACAAACAGCAGGGGGAGTAAAGAGCACTGAGGGGGGGTGGAGAGCAGGAAGGTGGGGGCTGGAGAGCAATAGGGAGAACTGGAGAGCCCTGGGGGGGGGGCTGGAGAGCACTGGGGTATGGAGAGTACTGTGGGGGGCTGGAGAACGTTGGGGAGAGCTGGAGAGCACTGGGGGGCAGAAAGAACAGGGGTGGAGAGCATGGGGGAGTGGAGAGCACTGCCTGCCAGAGCATTTGCGAGGCATTACCATAGACTTGAATGGGAGGGTTTGAAGCCTTTCAAATGCCTCCAGACTAGACATTGGGCTTTTGAAGCAACGCTAACGCTTAGTGTAAACAACACTATGTGCGGTCTATGGTATCTTGTGTATGGGCGTTTGAGGGGCCTTTTTAACACCTCTCAAAGACCTGCTATTAATGCCAGTGTGAACTCAGCCTTATAGTGATGAATCAATAGTAGTTTTGGGGCTCATGTACACTTATGTTATTATGCTTATGTTCATATCAGAACTGCTTTTATCATCATACAAGTTGTTAGGAATGCAAGAGCAGCTTGAATCATCTTAAAAGAAGTTCAACTGCAGACACATCTCAGGAAGGAATCAGAGGGACCTCAGAAGCATCCTCAAACTTGTCTCAGCTACAATGTACAGTCTATTTGCAGCCATAAAGCATGCAAAACATAATGGAAAGAAAGAATAAATATGGCGGGTATAGGAAATACTTTATGGTAAAACAGAGACCAATTTAACTGCTTTAAAATGGGCTTTTGTCTTTGGACCTCAGTTTCTTTGCAAACACCCGGCAAGTGTTGCGTATTCACATCAGCTACCCAGCCGTCACTTAAATCCAATCCCCCCTGGGGGGCCCTAAGTTTTTGTGTATGGCCTCTGTACCGCTGTATTTTGGCCAGCAGCGCTAAATCCATTTACAAATGAGGTAATCTGGATCTGGATTTGACCTGATCACTCTGATGTGCATGCTTGCAAATCATGTTTAGAATGGATATTTAACAGTCCTCCTCATCCTTGCTTCCATTAGTTGACTGCTTTGGGACCGCAGGGGATAAAAGTACTTCTGAACATTCTTTACATCTCTTAAGAAAACATTCCAATAACCCTTTTCCACTGCAATACACATAAGCAGAGTCCAATCATTTGGCTTCATTTTTTAAATTGGGTAACAATTCAAAACAAACCCATTCCCTGCACACGGTGATAAATGACACCATTAATAACAATGATTTTCAGTTTTCCTGGGTGGCTCCTGGAGTTGAGAATTTATAAGCAGGTTTAAATTGCCCCACCTCTGCGAGTAAATACACATACATAACTTCCTTTTTAAATAAACAAATGCATTCAAATGGTTCTTATTTTGAATTATAGGCAAATCAAACAAGATTATGTTCTCAATGCTGGCACGCAGCTTTAGAAATCTTAATTTATTTTTGGCCGTAGCATGTACTGAACATGTTATTTTTTCACTTAGTAGTCAGGCAGAAGTTATAATGTTAGTCGAACGTAATTAGTTTAACAAGTGCTAGTTCCTAATAATTGATAGAAAAGATAATTGCATAATTTAATTTATAAACATTTCATTTTAAATAGAAAGAAAGTCCAGCTTATAGTCTTAGTAAAACTAGGTAACATTTTTATTGTCTAATGCTTCTGAAATTCTTAAGGTAACAAAAATTAATAATAAATAACTCTTTTAAATTCTATTTATATAACATGACAGGCGGAACATTCACATTATTCTCTTTTTAATAGTTTTTTCTCTTTCTTTCTATCTTTGCTGCATACATAATTACCGTCTTGTAGGGAGACAAACATGTACATTTTGTCCAGATAATAGCCTAGTGTGTAGAAGTTAGGCTTTGTAAGCTTTTCAATTAAGTATTGTAGAACTAAACTAAAGAGCAACAAAAGGTAAATTTGAATGAGTTACACATTTATAAAAAAAGACGCAAACAGATGCAAGAACAATTGCACACACACAATTTACAGGCACCTAAAGCCAAAGCAGTTTCGGATGGACAGTGCTGGTATGTAGGCAGGTGCAGTCTGTACTCCCCACTGCAGGTGGCATTCGACCAGGGCAGTAACGCAGAAGGGGAAGGAAGTCATGAGGAGCGTGGTCACCAGGGGAACTGCTGTCTGATTAGATGATGGTGCCCCATGTGACCTCGGACGCCATCTTAGGTCAGGGCAGTGCCTATTTAAGACTATTGTGCAAGTGTAGGGACAGGTTCCCCATCTGGCACGGACAGTGCATAGCATCATGGAGAGGTTCTAGAGGAGCAGGGAAAGTGCAGGGACTAGACAATCTCCACCTAGGAAGCTTACCATTGGGCTGTGGACCGGCCAGGCCACATTCCCACTCCTCGTTGCAGAAGCTGTCAGTATCATCTCAGGATATGCTCCTCTGCTAAAGTTTCAGAAGTGGCTCTGGTCGTCTGGACACATTGGGCCTAGTTGTGCATTGTTGGGGCTTCCTTAATACATTGTTCTCATTCATCTTGGTCTCTGTATGATCTCTGTTGTCCAACACACCATACTGCACCCTTCTCACAGGTATGTTGATGTATTAAAGCTACAATGTAAATATATGGCAAGTGGCTAAATATAACGCTGACCTGATTACATTGCAACAGTTTTACCTGCCAAGGGATTTGTAATTCTGTGCAGACAACCTTGTGATTCAGACTTTCCTTAAGGGAGAGACAACCAGATTCTTAACTTTCA